>NC_136782.1:14337864-14522087 GCF_947034865.1 Barbatula barbatula
GTATCGGATTGAGGACCATCTGCCGAATTTACCCGACGTCTCTACCTCAGAGGATTAGCTGTTATAAAAAACGAGTTACCATTAGGCAATAACCGCGTTTAGAGCGGTCTGGATAACTGCTCCTTCCGTCGGGTTGCTGAGACCTGAACCACCAGGTGCCTCTGTGAAATTCTACGGCTGACGGTCTGAGTGGATAACACCAATCGTTACTGCAGAATGTGTTACGCTCCTTTCTGCTTAAATATTTGCTTGGGACCGCAGCGTACGAAAGGTCTAGCGATAGCCTAAATGATCCGAAGTCTATGAGCTATAGGAGTTCTGCACGACTCAGCTGGCTGCACGTTTATGTATTGCGATTAAATCAGACAACATTTGATAGATTGCTCGGCATCTCATTGACAGTGTTGAAGTCCCGCTCCGGCTTGGAATACAACAATAAATGCACCTGAGTGAGCGGACAGAGATCTAACCATTTCCAACATGTTCAAACGGGGTAAGTGCAATTTGCAACTTTCGCTCGACTTGTTTTTAAAACGGGATGTTTTTTTATCTATGGACGCTTGCATAAGAATGTATTTATTTACTTTTTAAATTCCCCGCTGTGGCATAAATGGTTTTATAAAATGAAGATATAAAGTTATAAAGAAAAGTTTATGTGAAGGTCTTTTAAGTTCTTACAGATCACATATAGAGCCTATTATAGTTTTTTATAGGTGTCTACCTCTGGTGCGCTCGGCTGCGTTTAAAATATTCATCATATCACGAAATATTTTCTTACGATGCTGGCGGTGGGTGCCGCACTGCAGTTTATGCTCCGTTTTTCATCGGAAAGCGTTGTACCTTCTGCTTGCCATCAATGTAGACTATATTTCTCTTGCTGGGTTCAACGGGTTTGTCCTGGGCAGTCTGATATAATTTAAGGTAAAGGTCTCTTATTAGAATATAAAGTGTAAAGGCTGATAAAAACCCTGTCAGTGTGAGAAAGGTAATACCTGTCATCTTGTTTTCGGAAAACCATATGTGTGTAAACTTGATTAATCATACTGTCTATGTCTAGTGGTCATAATGTTTATTAGCACAGTTTACTTTACTTAATCTTAATACGTTTTCGGAGACACTTTTCAAAAGCTTTGATAACTGACTGCTATAATTGTCTGGCATTTCTTGTCTGTCTGGAAAAGAAGATTTCCTCGGAGGAGGCCCAAAGCTTTATACAGAAACAATTGTTATTTCAATAGACTTCGCGTAGGAACAAAACACACTATCAAGCGTATTACCTGCGCACTATGGAACCCTCGTGAACGCCATGAGGAACCTGCGGTGCAGCCTACTTTTATCTTTGAAAATGTAAATCCCAAGTCTGAAATCATTTTCATGTTTGTACCACACGTTAAAACCCTACAATTTACATTTGACTGTCTTTTTGGAGACATTTAGCCTCAGACACCTGGACACACATTCACTTTATAGTCATTCTGTTTTGACCATATTCAATATAAAAGTCAAATGAGACTTGTAAACTTGCATCAACAAAATGGATACCGCAAGAATGGCAACATGAAGTCATGAGGCCATTCAAAAATGGAGCTGCAAGTTTGGTAGGGGTGACATGATTTCATGCCAGTTTGTTGCAGTGCCAGATAAAACGTTATGTGCGTTGTGTTTACTAGTTAGGATTGTTGAATAATCATTTGTTTTTGCTAACTGTGGTGTTTTTCCTTCTGTAAAGATGCTTTTAAAAGTCGGAGTTGCTTTTAGTTTAATTGTGTTTCTTTGCTGTCCTGGGTACAAATTAGCCTTTCACTTCAGAATGCATTCAAATGTATGGAAAAAAACCCCCAACAGTTGTCTGCCATAACATAAATAAAGAAGAGCGGTAAGGGGAGAATACTGAATTTCTTCCAAAGAGATGCTGTGGTGTGACATTTTCCAGAAACGTCAAGCCTAAATGGATGCTGTGCAGGTTTAAGTTATGTGGCAGTGCCCTGCTTGCCAATCTTAGCAGAGCTGTGCTGTAGGTAGCACCTGACTTCTGTATGTGTCAGCAGGTGCATGTCAGTCAGATTCACAATGGAGTTTGAGAATGTAAGGGTTAATTTTCTGTTCTCCTTAATTTTCTCTTTTACGTAATAGGACCACATTCTCAAGCTTCAGTTTGCACATAATATCTGTTCAGTTATTTAAACTGAAATAGATATATCTGATGGTACATGGGATATTCAGATTTCAGATTCTTATCCGAAGGCAGTGCTTCAGACTATAATTGGTTTGTTGTGCTGAGTTGTCAGTATAGAGGACAGCCTCATTTTGAAATTCAGCCCGGAAAATACAACAAAGCTCACTGTCAGGCCCAAGATCCGGCTTGATCTACATAGGGTGACAAATGTACGCTCTGCTGAAACAATTTTGGTTCATTTGAAATTATGATTGGTTCATATCTCACACATTTCAAACCAAAACAAGCTAAAAATCAGACAGAACATAACCAAGCCCTGAAACAAGACAAGATCATGCAAAACCTTCAAGAATTAAATAACGCTTGTGCATTAGCTGTGATTATGCAGCTGTGCATGGCGTTTCAATGTGATGCTAGACAGCCTGTTAAGGGCAGATGGATGGGAGATGGGAGAGGCAGTTGGTAAGCAAAAAGGGGAACACCTGTGTCCTTACACCAGACTCCCATCTGCTATTGTTCATCATATGATAGGACCTTCACTCATCACCACAACTGAACCAGCCTGATACTCATGCTAACCTGAGACAACTTTAGCACCCTAAACCTGCTGAGTTATGTTCTCTGGCCTCATATCATTTTAGGGCACTCCTTATATTATAAGTGACACGAGTCACTAGCAGCACCGCGCAGATTAGGAAAAATAATGATTTTCTGTTTCCCTAAATAATCCTACTTCACCCCTGTCTTCTTTAGGGCAAATGGACAGCCCCGCCTGTCACAAAGGCTGAGCCACAAGTTGATATTGGGCTGCTCAACCGAATAGAGCAATAATTAAAAATGCCACTGTTTACACAATAATTTACATAAGTCAATCTACGAATAACTTAGTTGTCTCTGCACATTAACACAGGGGAGAAAGCGTTGGTCTATAATATCAAAATAATGAAACGGTTCAAGCCAAGAAACATTCTCATCCCTTTTCATAAATGAAATCAAGCATTGTTTTCTTTGCAATGAAGTACTGAGTCGTGACAGACTACACTTAAAGAGACAGTTTGTGTCTAATGACAATTCTTATCTCATTTATTCATTCCTTGTACGACTTTATTCTGCAGAACACAAAATATATTTTAAAGAATTGAAAGAAGCCCCTATTGTCTTTCTTAGCATGGACATAAAACCACGGAGACATTTCCCAAACCATCTTTTTAATTTAAGTCTTTATTTAAGTCTTTATTTTTGGGGGAACTGTCCCTTTAAATCTTAAAAAAAAGTCTTTTAATCACAGTTCGCAAGCAAGAGGGATAGTTCACCCAAAAATGAAAGTTCTGTCACCGCCAAGTTATTTCAAACCTGTATAAATGTCTTTGTTCTGATGAACACAAAGAAAGATATTTGGAAGAATGGTAGCAATGTTCAGTTCTGGGACATTATTCAGTACCATATATCTTATTTATTTGTGTTCAACAGAACAAACAAAACGATAAAATAATTTTTCCTACTATGGGAGTCAAAGTATCACTTTAATGATGTCCCAGACCTGAAAATTGCGTACATTCTTCCAAATATCTTACTTCAGCAGAACAAATCCAGGTTTGGCACAACTTGAGGGTGAACTATTCCTTTAAGGTTTCATCAAAGTTGACCACAGTGATGGTTTCAATGGATATTGGCAGAATTGATACATGCCCGTAATTAACTGCTGGTCTGTGTTTGTTGATTGGCCTGGCTAATGGCTAATAATATAACTAATTTTATGTTATTAAATGCAATATCAATATTAGTATTTTATTGTACATTATATTGTATAATTTTACTAAAGAATTTGTTGAATGGGTCGTCTAACTCTGTTGCATTTAATTTTAGCCAAGTAAGGGTTCTTCTAGTTTTAATTTTATTTTCTGGCAAATGTGATTCACTTGTTACTTAATTTGCTTGTTATCAGAAATAATCTACAGGGACTCTTTATTCTTTGCGGATGTGTACCGAAAAATACATTTGGGCCTCCAAAACGCACATGCGCTCTAACGTCTGTTTGTGTTATTGCTTTGAAACAACTCTTCGGAACTTCTAAAGTCATCAAACTAATCTGACTTTTTTAATATTCAAGCTCAGTGTAATTTAGCAGGTTCATGTAGTATGATCACATTGCTGGACATCAATTACCACACAGCTATGGAAGACATATCAGACCTCTCTGCATGCCAAGCAGCTCATTTCCTGAAGGACACGCTGTGAATAAAAAGCGATGAACTCAGGGACCAGCGAACGCCATCGTCTCGCCCAGTCTGGGTGGAACATCAATTCTTAACATTCCAGCTTTCTGTAATTATAAGTAATTAGCGGCACAGGAAGTGGTATTTTAATGAGTGTCATTCTCTACCTACGACCTCATCACTGTGAATCCGGTGGCCGGTTCACACCGGGCACAGGACACGTTCGGTCTGGACAAGGATGAATGTTTCATTCACATTTAATCTCCTCTCTCTGTGTCCTCTTCGGGAATGAACCTGGGCTTTTGTTTTTTTACACTGTAATGCTGACTTCCACAGGCATTAGACTTTTGGCAGAACCGTATAATGCTTAAGACAGAAGTGCTTGAGTTTGCAACCTGTTAGTTTTATAAACAGCCCGGATGCTTGTGGCTGACATTTTGTCTAGGAACAATGTTCTCATTAACTTCAGATTCATACTCAAACGGTAATTATATGCACATTTCCTGTCTTGCATGGTGTCCGGACGGGAAGTCTCTCCAGCAGCATGGGGCATCTCCGAGTGCCCTTTACCAACACCTGAAATCTCAGCACAAATATTTCTCTGCCCCCTTTGGAGTGGAAATGAGATGCCGGCTTGGTCATTAGTGGATGGTAATGAGGTAAAAAGAGACAAACAACCCCAAGCCCTGTTGGTTTTGTTAATATTAATAATTAATTCCCGATTAAGTGGCTAATTGCAGTGGAAAGGTCAATGTCAACGTAAGGTCCGTTGATGTCGGGAGATGAGTCGAGTGGAAAGCGGATGACAGACCAACGGTGTTGACAGTCGTCCCAGGCGTTCTAACGCTTCATTGACAGACCTGCCCGAGAGATGCTTTCATTCCCATAATGCCGTGACCAGTAAGTGCTGAGACAGGAATGCTGTGCTCCCTGCAGGCACTGGCTGGCATCTGTCACATTGCACTACTAACACATGACATGTGAATGGCGCTGAGTGAGGAACTGAATAATGGTTAGGGAGACACTTACGTACCAGAGAGAGAGAGAGAGAGAGAGAGAACGAGAGAGAAACTAATTGAAGCAGCCATGCAAAAATGTATGGTACGCTGAATACATCAATGCATATACAAGCATACACTACTGGATCACACACAAAGCATCTCAGTTGTGCTGTCTGCCCTAAAAGAGACCTTCAGAATCCATTCACTTTCTTCTGATCCATATCTTTTAATTTTCCTGCTGTGCAAACAGTATCAGCATTGAAAGGTCCGGTTTGTTTTATTGAAATCCCTGTTTGCATTGAAGTCTATTTGATTATAAAACTTCCAGCATGGAGCTTTTAATAGCCATGAACCGTCATCTGACCGTAATCTTGTGAAGTCATTTCTTTTCTATCTGCTGACCCTCCTTCTCTCATGGGTCTTAGAAACCGGAGCACATGTGAAGTCGGTATCTCTGTGTTGAGACACACCCGAGCCGTGCTCTTACATCAGTGGGGGCGGCAGGGTGGACCAGAGGTAGCTTGCTTCAATGTTAATTATTATTGGCAGTCATTATCAAAGCAGTAAATCACAGGAGGCCTGCATGACCGTGTTTTTACCACGGGCAGAGTAAACAACTCTTTCGTTTATTTTTCGGTAACTATAAGCTGTCTGAGGTTGCAAAGAAGCGTGCCACCATTCCTAGAAAAGTACATGGTCTTTATTTTTTACAATATGTGGTTAATCCATTCATAATTAGAATTTAAAGTCAGATTTTAAAAAATGTAAAATAAAGTATCATGAGGCATCCTGAAAGGATTTATTTTAAAATAATGACTGCACATCATCCTGATTATTAGACGGCTACTTACTAAATAAATATATAAATGGACATGAAATATTGATTTGCATCAGATTTATTCGATTATGTGAGAACCACAGAGTAATATAAGACCTATTAAACCAGTGAAGAAAATTGGTTGCTAGGGACAACGATCATTTAAACAGTTATGTGGCATTTGCTTACATAATGCCAGGACTGACCAATCAGAATCAAGTATTCCATTAAGTGCTATAGCTAAAAGGTTTCTCACTTTCTACTCGGCTGAATAAAATCCAATATTATATGAAAGCTGAATAGATATCCAGTGCTAAATAATTTTCAATCTCCAGATCTAGGTAAAGGAATGTGCCTATATTTATTTTAAACAGCTTTTTCTGAGAAAAATGCAGCTTTAAGTCCCGCACACTCATTTCACAATTAAATTATATCCATGGTTGGATTTAGTTTGCAATTTGGTTTCATTTTAGTCCTTAAAAATGCAACTTCAACTATTTCTAAAGTGCTTATTTTATAAAGAACGCCGCTACCTCACATAAGACAGTAAAGCAGTCCGAGTGAATAATTGATTGTTGAACCATCGATATCTATTACCGCCATAGACAGCACCTGGTAACTTGGGACGTAAGGAAGTAACCTCCTAAGGTATAGTTTGGGAAACACGCCTAGAAAAGGTATAACTGGAGTTAAGGTTTTCGTAGCGCGCTAAGAGAAAGCATTATCGGGAAACGTAGCCCTGGTCTAACAATATTGAAACATTCAATACATCTGTTTGCTGTTGTTGATACAGTTTGTGTTTTATGGGTCACGAATAAGCTGTTGTAATAGTCATTATGTTTTTATTACCACGATTTGTACTGCATTTTAAATCCAGTGAATCTTTCAGTTTATGTTGTTTATGGCATTGTATTCTTGCAATACAACAACTGCATTTATGCTTTATGGCCTGAATACTGCTACTAATACTTAAACATCACATGAACATTGATTCAGGGGCCATAAAATTACCAAGCAACAGTTTGTTAAGAGGTTAAGTTTGAAGAGGAACACATTTTACAGTAAATGTGTGTGTAAAGGGCATAGAGGTTTCCAGGGGGTTTTGTTTTGAGTGACAATATTTGAATATTGAATATTATTTGCACAGGAAGCAGTGGCACATTTAATGACCTGCCCAAATGTCAAAGCGATAACTTGTGGGGCACAAGATACAAATATGACAAGCATCAGTGAATGTTTGCAACCGTAATTGTGTAGTTGCAGTTAATATTTTAGTGTTTGCTGCCTGATTGGTAAAGACTAAACATGTAAAGAGACCCAGAGGGATGTTGTGTTTCTGTCTCTTTAAATGCAAATGACGGCTACGAACCCCTATCCAGCAGAAATCGCAGGGCTGTGTGAGCTGGTGCTTCCAGTAACAACAAAACTCTCAACAGGTAGTGGTGTAGCTTTTGTTGAAACTAGTAACTTTGTATAAGCACCTATTGTACTATTGCTCTTGTATGACATATTGAGGCTTATTGCTCCCTGAATTCTTTGTAAGTCGCTTTGGAAAAAAGCGTCTGCTAAATGACTAAATGTAAATGACACATAAAGCGAATGAGAAACACTTTCTTAATGTGGGTGTATCCATACACTCAGCTCACGATACGGTACATATCTCGATGCTGGCTTCACGGTACGATACACATCACCGTATTTTGAACAAAAGTAAAAAAATGAAAGTGAAATTCAAATAACAATTATTTTCAAAATATTAACAATTTCAGTAACTTTTTTGTTGCACATACTACTTAATACAATTTTTTTCTTAACTGAATCTAATGCACTGCAGGTTTGTCACTGAAATCTGAATAAAGATCAGTGTCAATTTCGACACCAAAATTTGACTTGTCTTTTGACTAAAATGCTATTTAGTTTCAATCATATTTTAGTCATCCCCATCATTTTAGTTTTAGTCGACAAAATCGACATTTCTTTAGTAGATATAGATATTTAGTCTACTAAAATCTAACTGGTTTAACTAATTTAAATGTTCTATACAAAGATTTAACTCTTTTGATTTGATTTACTTTCATTTAAATTATACCCGTTCATTACCATTCTTTTTCAGATAAGCTCAGTAATTTCTGGATATCCAATGTTGCAGCACAGAGAATGTTAGACCATGAACGAAATGTGTACAGGTCTATCAGTCTCATTTTGACTCATTTGACTCGTTCGTTTAGTGAAGGGCTTACTTATTCAGGTTGTGCTTGGTATAAGTGAGAGTACACAAGACAAACACGTTATTTGTTTAAAAACGGAGCACGCTGTTTTCTGAGCGAATGCACAAAAGCGTTACGTCTTTAAATCTGGCACATTTGCTCTTATAAGTGAAAGTTAACATGATAAACGCATTATATCTATAAAAACTGAAAACAAGGTCTCCATGAGTGACCTGGACACTAGACACATCACTCTGGAGTTATTGATCAAATATCTTAGATCTTTAAATTGGCTTCAATCCTACAATGAAGAACCTACAGGGAAATGGACACCCATATGATGCAAAGGAATTGGCTCCTATTTATTGCTTTTAAGTGTCTCAATCACTCTTTCTCTCCTTCTCCAGCGATTTCAAGAAGTGAAGATGCCAAGCTAAAACATAGATTCCTTTGAGAAAATTACAATTAGCATTGTTGCACTACATTTATTAAATGAAAATATACCTAGACTAAAATGAATTAAAAACAACTACTTATATAGGAAATAAAAATAGAAAATGGCTGAAGTGTAACTAAATCTAAAAACTATATTAAATTGTACCAAATATTATTAAACTAAAGACAAAAACAACAGCTAATTATAAAAATAAAAAGAACATATACAACTATATAAAATATAAAAAATACCTCAGGATCATATCAGATAATATGTAAGATCTATGGGCTAGTTGCAAGATCTATGTGCTAGCCTGTGTCTTAACAACTATTCTCACATAGCAATTAGTTAAGACTATTAGTTAAGACTTACTTTTCAGATTTCCATTAGACCAATCTACTTTTTTATGTAGACTAACTTGAAGAAGTTATAACCAGTCAAAAAAATGAGTTGACTAACTTCAACTAGTCTAAGCAGTTTATGCAGCTGACCCCTAGTTTTCAAATGAATTCAGAGGCTGTACTGTGTGACATGCTGAGTCTCGTCCCGTTTAAAACCACACAAGGCATGAGAACATAGATCTTAGTCTTCAAATAGATCATTCCAACAGTGAGCCTTTTTATTTACTTTAATGACTTGAAAGGCTCCTCAGTCTATTTTAGTGTAAGTGTGATTAAAGCTTTTAGTGTCAACACAACCTCTGGGAGAAGTGATGCTTTCACAGATTCACCCCTGTCTCTTGTAGCCCGGCCATGTAAGTAATTCATCTAGCTTGAACTACAGAAGAGCAAGCAAACTCTTTGTGCAAAGCAGCTCATTTACACTTCCATATTCCCCTATGATTGTTTTGCTTTTAGGTCACAATAAATCCTGATTTATCCCCCCGCTGTACAAGTTCATTTACACCACAAACTCCCAAAACTGCCTCAGCAGCAAGAGAGTTAAAGCAAACAGAAACAAAGATGTATAATGCTTTGAAAGAAAACACTGCGACAACAGCAGATGCCACAGAGATGCGCATTTTGTTGTGGATTAAAATGTTTTTTTATGAGGCAGAAAAACGTATGTAAAATGTGAATTTAATGGAGAGAGAAATGGAGAATGGGAGTAAGCGCACCTGCAAGGACAGACATTAGCTCGTGTCAGGATTCTAATAGACGGAACTACTTTTCTGTGTCACGCTTGCCCTCTCCGCTGATGGATGGGGAGGTTAGCAGCCTCTCGCAGTTTGTCGGCTCTGTGAAGCCCAGCAACCACTTTCCGCCTGACTCTATGAAGCCCAGCCTATCAGAATGTTGTATTCACTTATAGTGCCCATCATTCGGACCAGACATCAAGACCTCACATCACCAAAGGAACCGAAAACTTGATTTTACTCATCACTTTGATTGTATTTGCATTTTATTTTGCTTAATTTGGGTCTTTGAGAGCCTTTTCTTTGAAAGTGCGTTGCACCGCGAAGGGAATGATTCATTGGAGGATCTCACATCAATGGAGATTTTAAAGACAGAGCACTGGAAAAATCAGACCAGGAGAAAAAAAGAGGAAAAGAGTGCAGTGTGAAGTAAGATTTGATTGCAGTGCAGGCCGAGTCTGATTAAAAGAATTTTCTGATTAAAAGTTTACTCATCCTCATATTGTTGCTAACCTGCGTGCTGTTATTTCTGAACACAAAGGATAAATTTGAAGAATCTTTACAAAGCTGTTTGTCATACACGGCATGGTTATTACAATGTTCTTCAAGCTCCAAAAGGATAAAAAAGCACTATGAAAGTTGTCAATACAACTCATGTACTAGGTTTTCTAAAAATAATTCTACTAATTTGATGGAAACAAAATTAAAGACTTTCATTATATCACATGTGATTTCACAGAAAAAACAGCAAAGGGATTTAAAACAATTTGACAATGAAGCAATTTTATATGAATTCTTACGACATGAATCATACAGAAACATACAAATATTTGAAAGAAGTAATAAAGCTCTCCCCGTAAACCTAACCGTAACTAGGGTGAAAGCAAATCGCAAAAAAAGCAAGTTAGCTAGCTCAGATCATATCGATGAATTGCTATGAAATCATGTTGGTGTATGATGACATGGGTGAATAAATAATCACATTATTTTCATTATCGGGTAAGCTAGAGGAAATTTTGAAGAATGTTGGTAACCCAACAATGGCGATACCCATTCTTTTTCATTGTATAGACACAAAACCAATGTAAGTCAATGGGTAACGCTGTTGTTTGGCTAACAACATTCTTCAAAATATCTTCTTTTGTGTTCTGATGAAGAAAGAGATCAGGTTTGAAATGACATGAGGGTAAGAAAATGATCAAAGAATTTTCATTTTTGGTTGGACTATACCTGTAAGTGCACAAAACATTTACCAGCCACTTTACTCAAAATCACAATGTCTTGAGCTAAAACTTAAAAGGGTAACACTCTGCTCTAATAGAGGTCCATTAGAATCCATTTTATGTCCAGATGTCTCTTTTATTCTTCCTTTGACCTTTAACGTTTCGCTCTGATAGCACACAAACATGTACTCAGCTTTGTCTGACACTTTTCAATGAATTAGGACGGAGAGTATATGTTTTTCTACAGAGGAGCAAATGCTGTTTTCTATCCCCTGGTCCTTTTCAGGTCACATTTTTCTCTGTAACGGTTTCATTATTTAAGCTTTTCTTCTATTGCTCTCTGCCTCTAGGGTTCAAAGGAAATGCACAAGGCTTTAGTAACAGAAGTGGCTTGTGCTTTACTGTGAAACCACATGGTATACATTATTCCTAGCAGGTGAGGGTCATTGAAAGTGTCTATTTAAGTTTTCACAAAGAGAAGAATGGTGGGGCAAGGGTTAAACAATCTGTCCCTGAGTTTCAAACATTACGTTTATTTAACAGTTAACTTGGCACCAATAGCCACAGGAGGTGGTGTTCAAGTGAAGATTTATTTCATCACAGACACAGTGACTTTTTAAGCAGTGGTTCTTAACCTTGTTGGAGTTACTGAACCCCACCAGTTTCATATGCGCATTCACCGAACCCTTCGTAAATTCGAAAATTAAATATGATTTTTTTCAAATTCAAAACATAGGTATATATTTTACTGGTGCACAAAATGAACCGTGCATCAACATCACTGTGTTTTAAAGAACAAAACCATTAAAACATTTTTCCATCTCCATGCAGGTTAAGGAAGTGTTCTCTTAGTTTTGCCGGTGCTAGACTAGAATTGCAAATCATGCAGTTAGGACGCTGACTCCCACCACGTTCCGTTATACATGTGAATCCATATTGTACATATTCGTCCGACCAAATTCTTTTTTTGCTCGACATAGTTAGTATGAAGGGATTCAAATATTAAGAACGAAATCACACGACGTACCATCACGACAGTCACAAGTCGACTACTGAGCGCACCAAATTCCCTGCAGCACAGATAGGCCAAGCGATGTTGTGTGATCACCTGCAGCCAATGATGGCCAATCGGGGCGTGTCATCACGAGTCATATGAGTCGGGTGTGTGTCTTGACCTCCACCGAACCCCTGAGACTGACTCACCGAACCCCTGGGGTTCGATCGAAAACCCAGGTTAAGAACCACTGGTTTAGAGGGACAGTTAACTTTAAAAAATAAATATTCTGTCATGATTTATTGTGTGAAGGCCATTGCATATTGAGTCCGAAATTTATTTTACATACTGCCTCCGATATTTTCGTCCGTCATAAAATAATTTGGACTTGGTTCGATTTTCTGCATTTCTCGCATCCGTAGCGAGCATTTTGAGAGGCATTTTGAAAATTCAGTGACACCGTACAATGAGCGCCAAATACGGAAAAAATTTCGGACCGTATGTGCATGGTTACCAACATTCTTCAAAATTTCTTCTTTTGTGTTTTCCATAAAAACTAAAGTCATACACGTTTGGAATGACATGAAGGAAAACAATTTTCTTTTGCCCGAAATATCCCTTAAAGTGATTTATCTGACTGGTGTACGTGGTTAAGCTGTTAGGGACCTGGGTTAACTGGTTTACTATGTCCTGAAACACATCTCACACTAACCAATCTCCTTTTTAGCACAGCATAGCATTTTAGTCCTCCAGTCAATTTCTATAAAAGTGCTTAAAAAACTAACCCAAAATGTCAGGAATTTCCTGCTAATACTGTCAACTTAATACTTACAACCTCCACCTCCCTTCTACAATTCTGTACTGCGGGATCAAGTGGTTAAGATTCTGGCACAAACAAATAAACAGCAAGCAACAAAACAACCATCATAAAAGCCCAGCAGACACCTCTCGTCCCCCAAAGGGGAAGCATTGCAATACTGCCGCAATTATTTTGCCGATTGGCAAGGCTACAGGCTTTCTGCAGAGGCAGCTGTGCTGAAACAGGTGCGTAAGCTACATGTGTGCGGCTGCGGCGGTATGAGCCCATCCGCAGAACCCTGTTTCTATAGAACATGGCAGCGTCACAAAGTAGACAGCACAGCCCGCTGGTGCTTTTGGAGGCGGACACTAAGGCAGGTGCTCGCGTTTAGCATAAACAAACGCATGAACCCATCCGCATCATATGCGGATCGCCTAAATTCAGTTTCCATTACCATTTGCCTCTCGTGTTTATTGGGCTCCATGCAGCTGCCAACACAAACAGGCTTTCAGAGACTTCAAGAAAAGCCTTTGAATTTAAATTTAAATGTCATTTAACAGCTAGTATTCAAAAGCTTGTTGGGAAAACATAATTTTTGTCTGTTTGATGCTGTGTGTGTTTTTCAGAGTTTAGTTTTGTCGTGAAAGGAGCACACGCCCACACGTACATACAAAAATCACAAGGAAAAGGTCAAATAGTAAAAAAAGGGTAAAATAGTGCCTGCTAACAAAAGTAAAACATATTTAAACGTCACTGCGGTTTATGTCAAACGGTCCAAAAATCTTGCAAAACAACTGTCATTGTGGTTTCTTTATCATTGTTTACATGTGCCGCAGAGGTATAGCTCAAGAAAAACAATGCATGCTTTTCCCTGGGGTGTAAAAAAAATGCTCACCTGAAATCAAAGGTGCCTCTCATCACCCTCAATCCATCACATGGTGATCTCCATGTGAAAAACAAGACACTCGCCAAGTAAACACACCGCAATCCAATGATGAATGATCTGATACAGAACAAAAGAGAAATTGAGATATGGTATTGATGCCTTCAATGGGGCAGTCCAGACACATTAATCTAACAAGAGAACTGCCCATTATTGCTAACCTTGATGCCTCTATACGCAACTCACGATGGGGATAATAGCAAATGGACAGTACGGCCCAACAGACCTAAAGACTTTATGGTTGTGTCAATACTACTGGAGTCCCCTACGTCTTGAGAAGTAATGAGACAAAAGCCCCAACCCTGAAAGAGTAATATCATTCATTATCCATGACTAACAGGCTCTCTCTGGCTTCAGTGAGGGGCTGGTACTGCAACCTGCAGTCAGCTGTCATTAGCCGGATATCTTCATGGACCCCTGAGAGATGCTGAGACTGTGACGGGCAGCCATATCTCTGGAGTGCTGGATTAGACAAAGGGCACCTGACGTATGCACATGGTGCCTGTGACTGTTGCCTCTATACACTGAGAAACGTTTTACACCAGAAATATGATTTAATAAGACTTTGTGGAGAATTAACAAATTTGCAAGTAAAACAAAAGCTCACAGAAACTTTAGGGAAACATTTTCAGTGTTTTCTAGTTTTCTCAAAAACACACACACATAAAAGCACAAATTATACTACGGATGCACCCCCACAAACATGCAACCCACAAACCTTCGGGGAAGACCTCCCACACACGCACACACACAACACTAACCTCTTTGAACATGCAGAGGTGCTATAAACATTTGCTCCCACTCATGCCAGCAAACACAAGGCAGTCTGGCAACAGCAGGCATCATGTGTATAGGAAAGGAAGCACTCGCTGTCAGACCCTTAGCACAGAGAGAACGCAAGCTATGAAATTAAAAGACAGCAGAAGTGTTGTCCCTTAACCCATGTATTTACATGTGTCCTTCATTGAGATGTTGCTCTAATAATAAGTAGGGAAAGAGACAGCGAGAGAGAGACACGAAGCAAAAACACAGTCTGCAGAATTCTGTGTAGCTACTTCCTCTGTTCAAGGCCTCCGGCAGGGATTCTGCGTGTGTGTGTATAAACGTGTGCGTGTGTGCGCATAGACGACCTCGAAATAAATAATTGATAGAAAAGGGAATTGTTAGCAAGTGTGGGATAATCACAGAGGCTCGGACTAATTGGAGAGCGTTTTTCACCTTGTTGCCGTGAGTGCCAGGGTATTAAAAAACGTAACCAGCGGGGATGTGAAGTATGGACCAGAAACCTGGGAGCGGGAACACCAGACGAAATGTTCCATTAATGATAAAATTCAATTAATGTTTCTTTCTCCTAAACAGGAAAAGCGAAGAGTGGTAGATGAAAAGCTAAACTGAACTGAAGGCTTAAGAGACGGTACTGTAGGAAGACTGATTCAGTTTAATTAATTCCCTCTTAATTGGATAAAGTCAATGAGTTATGACAACTTCTCAAGACATATCTGAACAAAATACTACATACTAACCTAAAACTAAATACATGGCGAGTCTACAGTTGCATGCATGCAAGCTTAATAATTCAGATTTATGTTTTACTGCTGATATTCTGATTACTGGTCAGGTGCCAGTAAAAGTGTTTTAGGAGTTCTTTAGATGCTGGAATAAGCAGAAAACTGTGTAAAAATGGCTTTGGATTGTGTTATTGGTAAACTAGTGTAATGCTCCCTAGAGTTCTGTCGAGCCTTTAGTGGCCTGTCCTTTAAAAACTGCTGTAATACAGAACGTTCAATACTGGGAGAAAAAAAATTCAAAGCTGTGTTTTCAATCTGTTTTTTTTCAGTGCCTGTTGGCTTAGTGCAAGATTCTCCCTCTCTTCTTTCTTCATGTTGAATTATTAAAGTGTTTTGATTCACTGAATGATTGTGAATGTGGGGCTGCAGCTCTCAGCAGCGCAGTCGCATTGCTTGTTTTTCATTCGCTTTCCTTCGTCGTTTCGTTTCTCTTTCAGCCTTGCTGTTTTTCCAACCTTGTTTAGTTATGAAACAACCCTCTTTTTTTAGCGAATTGCTACCTGTCTACAGGCATATGCGTTTTTCCTCCAAAGATATACCCAGATTTCGACCCCCTGCCTGCGTGCTGTGCTATTTATCTACATCTACATTCAGGTCAGCCCGTAGTGGAAAATAAAAAAAATACGTGCGGGTGTGAGAGAGGAATCTTTTTATTCCCAGAATGCACTGGGAGCTTGTCCCAAAATGGCAAAGAATGCTTAGCTGCCTCTGGGGACATAACACTCTTCCCTGTCTTTCACTGAAACAGTAATGTTGAGATATATCACGCTTTCTTTCTTTTAAACATCTTTATTTCGGGTCCACAATAGACACGAGCTATCCATTGCAAATCATCATGAGAAACCAAATTTGTTATTTTGGTCCTTCAAAATGGTTTGATAGCTATTATATAAAGTATTTATGATATGATAGCTATATTATACAGCACAATGGATCATGGGTTTAAACCCAAGGAACACACATATACATGTATACGTTGAATTCAATGTTATTCGTTTTGGATAAAAGCATCTAGTAGTAGTATCAAAATGTATATCATTTTTCATCAAAACACAACAGGATCTGTGTTCTATGCTAATGCTCCATGCACAGGGAATAAACAAAATTCCTGCAGACGGTTAAACATAGACAAGAAAGCGCTGTTAGTTTCAGCTGCTCGTACAATACATCATAAACTCAAAGCAACCTGTCTGACAAGTAGATTGTGAATTGCATTTACTGACCAAATTAAACACATCTGTCACGTAATCGCGCAGGAAAAAGCGGTGTAATGAGAAGCAGTGTTGTTTTATGAGGAGACTGCTGGTGGTAGAGTTTCCTGATATTTCTCAAACATGGCCCGGGGCCCGTTCTATTGCATGAAAATGAGGCAGTGATATGTCACGTAGGAGTTCTCAAGGGGATAGAGAAGCCGTGTGGAGTATTCCTCAGTCCAAGCAATGACTTCACATGACAGTGACACAGATTGTTCAGAAGAAAGACGGATTTAAAAATGTCAAGAAGGAGGACAAGGGTCGATTCCACATAAGGTGGTTATAAATAATGATTGGAAATCCCACAGGGGCAGATAAAAAGCCTGTGGAATGATGTTTTACATGCTTTTTGTATGGGGTTTCTTGAATACCGGAAATCTTTTTCATTCTTTAAAATCCAATGACTCATATACCACATTAGGATTCAAAGTATATTTCACTTATCTTTTTAAATGCATAAGTGTGTTTAATAGCATACTGGATACCCTATATCTAATAGTTTTTGCTGTGGGGTTGAGAACGGGGGAAAAAACGGCAGCTTTGTATTTGCTTATGAGTTGTATTTGCTATGATAACACTAAAGTCTATTGGAGGGACTAAGGTCAAGGATCCTGCTTTGCTCAGTCAATATAAATCCCCTCTCTTGAGATAGCTTTCACTTTCCTGGCACCTCCAGCAACCATCACTGTCTCCATTTATTAATCAAGACCATCCATTCAGGCACCATTTGCACTCGATAAAAAGCGCCATTTAGCCAAACAAGCCTTTACTCTTACTTTTAGCTGAAAAAAGCCAGAGTCTTCATTCACTATTCATTCAGGGACACTCAGTGAAGCCAGTGTAGTTCAGCACCAAGGACAGCACCCTCACATAGCTATACTACTTACATTCATGTAAGTCTTTCAGGGTTAAGCCATTATTGGGTCAAAGACAGTGTAAAAAGAAGAGACCACTATTACAAAAATAAATAGGAGATGTTCCAATATGGCAGGTAGAGGACTGTAAGTCTTGCCTTTTACATTAGTGAGAAATCCTTTTTGTGTGCCTGATTTGATGCAACAACCATGTGACCACATTTGTCAGATTCAGTTTGATTTTATTCAAACCTAAGATTAACCAACACGTTTAGAGATTTTCCACTTCCACATTCAGGTAAATAGGTGCTACACTTGCATGGCTAAGAAATAGCTGCCTGGGGGTTTTGCCAAGATGTCTACCGAGGGAACTGACTTGCCTTAAAGGGATTTTAAATGAGCTGATGTGAGAAGTAGTGCATAATGGACTCAATATCAAAATACAATATCAAAAACTGACCTGTGGTCAAGGGGATGTGCATGCAGCGGTTGCCAATGCCACCTGTTGAAGCCCCCTGCCATGCGCTCTGTCTGACATAGAGAGAGAGAGAGAGGCAGCTGTCTTGCTGTGATCTGAACTGCTCTTTTATCCTAACTCACTCAGTCACACACATCACAATTCAAACGCTTGTTTTGACATCTGACAACACCTGAAAAATCCAAGATGTCAGAAGACTTTGGAAGGACGTTATTTATTTCGAGTGGATGACTGTGTGTGAGAGAGAGAGAGAGAGAGAGAGAGAGAGAGAGTGGGAGGGAGGGAGAACCATAGGGCAAGAGATAATGTCTTAGGCCAGTATGACAACAGCATATAAATTTAATCGCAGACCAGCAATGAGTGTGTTTTTATGGACATACTGTATGACACTGAACAATCACACAAGAAAAGCTTTCCACTTTGACAACGAGCTGAATGGCCTCTTTGATGTTTCGTGGGAGAAAAGATGAATGAGTCGGGAGGTAAAATACATTATATAATTCTTTAAAAATGCTTTACTTAACACATTGGCATTCCGTTGTATGTAGCTCTGTGTTGTATGTCTTTGGGACTAAAATACAGCTGTATACATCCTTACAACTACTTCAAAAACCATTTGGACAGACTGTTTGCACAATTCATCTAAGCAAAAATGGCTAAGGAAAGAGAACTTAAATTAATATTTGATATTTTGTCTATGCAGTGACATTCATACATTTTACTGTGGCTCAGGGGCCCAAATACTCTGCATTTATTAATCTGTGAGTTTTTTTATTCATTACCTGGGCTGAGTCAGATCATCAGCAGATTAATGGTAGTGTGGTGTCCCCCTGTTGCTTCGAGGATATCACCACACACGCTGGCATCATCCCCTTTGCAAACACACCCCGCACTTCACTGGGGCATCCGCCCTCTGCCATATCACTATTAATTGGCACTACAAGGTCTATCACATGCAATCGCACAGGTCCAGAATACACAACACATTGTCCTCAGAGTGTCCATTGTCTATAATGACCTTCGGTTTACATAGCTTTGATTGTGAAGTGTTTGCTCACTCCTCTTTCTTTTGTTCTTTTCTCGCTCTATCCTTGTTCCGTTCTCTCCCCATGACAGCTGCTATTTTTAAACGTGTGTCTTTCGGAGGAAAGAGTCAGTGGTAGAAACAAGCAGGAATTTGAAGTCGGGCCAAGATGGGAATACAGGAAGTATCATACAGACGTTTCCAGACCTAGCTGCCTGTAATGGCCGGTCTGTCATGCTGCATGCTGTTTGTTGACAGCAGAACCGTATTACATTGTTTCGTGGCACATAATGCACATCACCATCTGTTTACAAAAACAAACTGCTGAAAAGGTGTTGCGCAGATATGGAACGCTGTGACGAAAACACAATAAGTCGTAACAGCACGCAAGACAATAAGTTGTAAATGAGCCTTCAAAAAGCTATGAAGGAAGTCTTCTAGTGTTGCTAAGCTGATTTGAATACTGCCGCAAATGACTAATCAGGATTCCGCTTGGACCAATAGCTCTGAAGGGGCAACAGCGCACGGGTCACAACCTCAAGTGAGATGGACCATTAGCCAACTTTCCTGTCCTTAATTCAATGTCAGACAGGAGCAGAAGCAGTGTGAGACAAAACAAAAGTCAGTTCAGTTTCTCTGTTAAAGAGGTCGGACTTGCTGAATGACAGGACTGCATCCAGAACGTGGATGCAGTAAGCGGTTGTGAATGTGTGGGTACCTGACTGATTTTAGAGGAATATGAATAGAGTAAAGGAAGCAGATGTCAGATGTGTGCGATTCCACTGTGTTTGTAAAGGCATGTCACTTTTACTTGGCAGAGTATGGTTTTTACCCCCTCAACTTCCCCACCCATCTATAGCCGCACCCCTCCTTCTGGTTTATATTGAAGGATGATTGAGGTAGATAAAAGCCATCAGCGTTTGGAATTTTCACCCCCTCGATCATGACCCCTGAGGTGATTGCGTTACATTAACGAAATTAGCAACCGCATTACATACGTCAAGATGCTAGGTGCAGCAAGTCATTTACAGCACCACGTTAAATAGTCCCATGTGCACTCAGTTTATTTTTCAGGCTGTAAGTTTAGGATATTCTTATTTGTCTAAATGAAACGTTGTTTAATATCGAACATAGACAATACAGGGAGGCCGGCGGAGGAGGGGCCATTGTCCAAATGGCACACCCATCAGCACTCTAATCAGTTTGGTGAAATTCGACCATCTATTTCCTATATTCACCAGTAATAGTTCATAGTTTATGTATAAGTTATGAGTAAATAACTATACTGTATATAGTATGTTATGTTGCGCAGCTCTGGAAAGCTGCTCACCCATGCTCAGATGCTAAGCATACAGTATTCACAGTCCTCCCTACTGTAAACCCCCTGAGACGCAGGGTCCTGAATGCACAGACCTCTGCCTCCTCATGCAAACCAATTGATTTTTTGAGGGGCACGGTGGCAGGAGGATGTGCATGCTGCCCACAGTCGAGATAAAAACAGGAGCCAAAAATATGCAGCTACGGTGAAGTGAAAAACGTCCAGAGAACACACAAACACGCTGGTGAGAGATTTTGGGGGAAAGTTGTGAGAATGTGGGCGGAATGAGAAAACATTGAGAGAGAGAGAGAGAGAGAGAGAGAGAGAGAGAGAGAGAGAGAGAGAGAGAGAGAGAGAGAGAGAGAGACGACATAATACAATCACAGGTAATCAAAGCATGCACTTCAAACAAGCCGAGACATTTGTTATTATTTGTGGAGCTCTTTCCATCTGTTTGTTTGAACTTGCGGGGTATTAAAAATGATTCGCCTCAATCACCAAAGGCAATTTTCCCAACATACCCTTTCATTTCAGGCGAATATAAAGCCTCTTCTCCAGTCACACAGGGCCAAGTCCCGACATTAACGGGGCGAGACCCCGGACTGCACCATGTTATTGGCAACGGTAATTAATTCTGTAATCAGTAGCAATCAACACACAAAAAGATTTCACCGCTTCACCTTAGACGAAGAACAGAAACCTCACTTTATGACTATTAGTCAATGGGCGGATGATCATAACTTACTTGTGTTTAATAATGTATGTGTTTACCTCACAACAATGTCAAAATACTACAGAGATATGCGTGGGTTTGGTTACATGGAGATGCATGCTTGACAGGAATCTCACATAGATGGAGTGAATCGCTCTGATCCAAAACTTACCAGACTAACTCAGTAGGCAGCATTTTGTGGCACGGTAGTCACGCTCCTGCTGTTTCAAAAAGTAGAAGAAATAATTATTCTGTCTCCTGAGATATCAGGTTTTCATCTATTTTTACGGCAGCTTTGTGTGTATGCTTAACAATGATGGCAATCCCATAATAAACTGCACAGAGCTAGGTGCTAGAACAAATTTGAGAAGGGGACAGATGTTGATTATAGTTATTAATTAAATTGAAAATAATTGAAAATTGGGTGTATTTTTCCAAAATATGCTTGTTCGATTATTATGTTTTCCTTTATTAAAATAAATCGTGAGCAAATTCTCCTGTGTACAGAAAGCTATTTGCCAGCTATGTGGAGTGCTCCAAATCAATCACTTATCAAGTTCCAATCCATTTAAGGTGTTGCCATAGAAAGCAGTTGCCAATGAAGGCAGCTCACAAGGCTTTGGAACAGAGCCATTGTGTGTATGTGTGTGGTCCTAGTAAAACCTTCAAGTTTCCGAACATTGAACGTATAAATCTTATGAGTCTAGTACAAACTCATTTTCTGAAAACGCAGAAAGGTTTGTGTGAGGGTTATGTTAAGGTTGAAGGTGTTAAGGGATAGAATATACAGTCTATAGAGTTTAAAAATCATTCCAGGTACTTTTATAGAAAGTCCCCATAAAACAAGGAAAACCCAACTTCTTGGGAAAACGTAGAGCATGTCTCACTCATGTTTCTGATTCCTCACGCTACAGCTGAAGATTTCTATTTCATACTCTCTCTCTCTCTCTCTCTCTCTCTCTCTCTCTCTCTCTCTCTCTCTCTCTCTCTCTCTCACTCATTTATTTATTTATATCATTCTGCAAAACTCTGTAACCCCAGATGCATTCTGTAATAAAACACTGCGAGAAATTATCCTCTCTATTTTCACTCAGCCCATCGGGCATCATTATTCTTCCCAGCATTCCCCTCCTCACCTGTGACACTAAGTGGAAGAAAAATTACACCTTCAAACCCCTTCTCTCTCTCTGGTTTCATAGCTACTTTAGACAATTCTAAAGGGGAAGAAAAAAAACAGATGAGAGAAACCAATTAATTTTAAGCTGCAAAATTCAGGCACCCAGAGTACTTGATCCTTTTCCCAAATTACAGAATCACAAACGAAGCCTGAGCCACCACCAGACACTGTGCTGATCCCAGGGCACCGAGGGTCTCCATTCAATACACCCTTCCTTTTCCAGCGTTTTAGCATGTACTTTGAGTAAACCCCTCCACTATTAGCACCAAAGTACGCTACACAATGCCTGGCCTGACACAATAACCTCTTAGCACAGGCAATTACAAACTAATCGCTTACTGAAACAGACTTACTGAATGTAATTGCTCAGCCATGGATATCGGGGTTTTTCTCGTAGTGAATTACATTCTTATGTCTCTAATGGAGATGAGCTTTAATCTGCGATGGATCAAATGAGCCAGTAACTCAGATTACAGCAGTAATGACTTTGATTACGTAGATGTATACACATGTATATTATATCTGCTTACAGTCATGCCGTTTTTTATTGGGAGATAATGTCGATTTCAGGCTAATTCACAGTCATCGATAAACATTTCATACATTCTAAAGTTGGACTTGGATTTACAAAGTTGGGAGGCATAAATATCATTATCACTCTGCCAGGTTTACCGACCAATAAAAAAAATCCCTAGCGGTTGTTTGTTGGAGCAGTGCGAATTAGCCTTTATCCAACCGGCACGGGATGCTATACAACCCCCTACAGCAAAAAGCTCCAATAGACAGCCTTTAGTCTTGTAAGAGCACGGTTCACCTCTGAGGAATATAAGATGCTTGAACTGAAGATCTGCGCCACAACAGATTTCTCAGTGTGCCTCAGAACCACACTGAGCCGGGCCAAGTTTCTCTGCACTGGCCTGCTATTAATAGCCCTCCCAGCCTCCAGAGAAACAACACTGAAGAACCGAGAAAAAGAAAAAAGGAGAGTGAGAGATATGGAAACAGAGACGTAGAAAAGCAATAGGAAGATTTCAACGCTCTGCGGCCCCACCCAACCACCTCCTCTCTCACCAACTTGGAAGCTGGCAGTGTCCAAGGTCACCTCCTCTATTTATCCAGTACAACCATTTACCTCTGTTTCTGCTCCCAGAATCCCCCTGACAAAAGTCCTTTTTAGAATTGCTGAGCGACAGCATTGTCACGGCATACAAATTCACCACCAGACCTTTTTGTACAGCGCATTTAATAATTGCGGACCACTTGGCTGGTTTTCATTCACATAATGCTCAATAGAACGAGGCCGCCATCCCCCGCGCGACGCAAAATAATGTTGCTGTCGCACCGCTATCTCCTGCTATAAACGCGACACTTCAGAATAACATCACAGGATCATATTTTTGCTCCCTATCTGTCGGAAACCGCTGTTGTGGAATAATTACTACCTTTCCGTAGTGCACACTATAAAAACAGGACATCAGAAAGAAACGCAGAGCTCACACTGTTAAAACGCGTGGCTACGCCATCACAGATTAATTTTGCATTAATTGAAAATAGCCCGTTGTTTGACAAGCTGTAATGCAGACCGGAATTAATCCTCAGGGGAGATCAAAACTTGCTTCCAATTAAGTCGCTGATAATGTCACCTGCGCTGTGAGTAGTGTAGGGTAAGACATTTTGACCTCTGAAGCCACCCCCCCACCAGCCGGGGCGTGTTCTAGCTGTGCTTTAATTAAAGCGAGACCATTTACTCCATTATGCAGTAATTATCTGATTTCACACGCAGATACGTCTACCTTATTACACAACTGAAAGGCTTGCTGAAAGTATGTGCTCATACCGAGTTGAAACAGGAGTCTTTTGATGTCTCTTATGACAAGGGTTTTTGATGACCGTCTATTTGTTGATAACGTTTATATTGATGTATTTGTATTCAATTGAGTCAACTCTACAGAAGCTAATTGCAATTTTAGAACCATTAGGGTAAATAAATATTATGAAAATACATAAATAAAACAGTTGTTTACGGACAACTAACTACCACTTTAAATAAAACAGTTCAATTACAAATTTTACTCTACGTAAAGCTGGCTTTAAAGCGGATGTAACAGAGTTTCTGACAATCTCGTATTAATCTTGAGTACCTACAGAGTATTGGATACTTTGTATCTTTAAAGAGTCTTTAGTTTAATCACATTTATAAAAGACAGATACACCCGTGCAATTCTTTTTAAAAACCTCCTGCACCCATTTGGGGGGCATGGGCAGTACTAAAGCATGTTGCAGGTTCCTCTATACTCTTCTTTATACTTTATATTCTGTTGAATTTAAATAATGTCAGATATAACATTTACATTCACATTTTGGCATTTTTCTGACGCTTTTATCCAAATTGGCTTACAAGAATTATGAAAAAATGAAGTAATACATCTTAGCTCTTTTCTTTAACAAATGCTTGTTTTTAGTGTTATCTATTCTATCGGTAGCCGTTCAGTAGGTGATACATCCAAAATTATGGCCAGCATACAAACCTCTAATGTATTTCTGACATGTTTCTTGTAAAATATGTACTTTGGAGTCCTATTCAACATTGATGAAATATCAAGGAAGAGATATATGTTTCCCAAGATTCCATAACTGTCTCCATTTCCAGACTCTTAAAGCAAACCTGATATCTGAAATAAAAGATCATCTGTCTTCCAATGTGCTCCTCCTCCCATCACACCTGCTGCACAATGGCTATGTGAGTTTCATCTCAATTAACACAGTGCTTGTTGTTCACAGCAGAAGGTCTTAGGGGAGACGGCTGCACTTCCACAAAACCATTGCGGCCGGTGCAGCATCTCTTCACAGAGCCCCCTGCCAGGCATACTAAACCACAACAACACAATTTTCTGCTATAGCACCAAGCCCTGAGAGAGCTAACTGTGAATCTGTGATGCTGTTACAGGTGCAATGTTAAAAGAAACCGTGAAGATACTGTCAACTTCTCCGGCCTGCTTAAACCGGATGTCTCAGGGTGTTTTTTGTTGTTGTTGTGGTTAAAGCTTTATTTTTTCCCTGACTTAAAGAAAAAAAATCATTTTTGCACATCACAGTCCAAGCTGATTATCATCTGGTCCAAACTGGCATTGTTTTAAAAACCACCCTGACCAACAGGGGAGCTAACATTGCCAACTGGCAGCTGGTTTGTTGCTGGTCTATGATTGGCCTACCAGCCTCCATTTTCCAAAAGCACAACACTCGGCTTAAACCCGATTTTCTTTTTGCGGTCTTGCATCTTCCTGTCTAGGCCTCGGCGCATGGTGGGAAAAAAAAATACTATAACATTATACAACATTTATGCATTTGTCAGAGGATTTTATCCAATACAGTACAATTTATACATTTTTATTCCACGCAATACCTGAGCTAGCGCCATGCTCTACTTGAGCCACAAGAAATCTCTTCTAGCTCTTCCCCTTCTACTTTTTAATTGACCTTGGAAGAGTCTTCCTTTGTTGCATCTACATCATGAACCCTGCAGCAGAACACAGAGATCGTTTTATATGCACAGACTAGCGTTTCGCTGTAGGTTGTCGAATAAATTATTTAAACACCAGGTAGGATCCAGAGAATCAGCACAGCCCCTGGAAAAAAACAACCACAGACAGAAGGGAGAAGTCAAAGAAGCCATTTTAGCAACTGGAGCCCATTATGGCATATTATACACTTCCTCCTTGTCGTCTCTTTACCCGGTACCAGCCATTAAATGACCCCAGGAGGCTCGCGGCTGTCCCCTTCGGTTCTTCTTTAAGCATTGTGTCGCAGCACTTTTCAGTACAGAGTTTCATCAGCAGCGCTCATTAGGAGCCAGAGCGAACATGACCACTGCCACTGAGTCGCTCATCACACAGGCCATAATCACTAGATCCTCATCGAAGCGTGGTGAGCATGACAGAGATGGGAATGATCGCCTTTTCAGATTGACAAAAGGCAGGCGTACTGTCGAATTAAGAGAGTCTTGATAGACTCAGATATGTCCCTCTCTTTTCTTTGACTTTGTCCTTGAGGACCTGACGTGTTCGTAAGATCTTACTTCAATCTTCATGTCAAATGTGAAGTTAACAGTAGGTTAATTTGGTTGCACCATATGATCTCAAGGCAAGTCTTAAAGCTATAGTTCACCCAAAAATACCAAAGAATCTGTCATCATTTTATTATCCTTCATGTTGTTTAAAATCTGCATGATTTTCTTTTGTGGAACACAAAAGAAGATTTTTGTTGACAATGTTGTTTATACACCCACAGCCTTCAACATAACTTTTGTGTTCTGCAGAAAGAAAGACATTCAGGTTTGCAACGACACAAGAGTGAGTAAATGATGAAAGAATGTTCAGTTTTTGGGTGAACTGTCCCTTTAAGTAGTATGTCTAAAGCTCTTTCTCAAAAGCATGTGTGTACTGTAGTTGCATAATATGATATTTACCATTGTCAATAAACAGCCTTCTTGTAAACAGACGTAGTGGAAATTCTGTGCATGTCAGTTAAACATACGGTTGATGTTTCAACATCTGTTGACATTACATTCAATTAATAAATTCAATTTTCTTAAATAATAAAGAATATTTTTGCACGATTAATTAAATCAATAAGTAAATACGAATAGCACAAATATTTATAAAAACTGAATAGTTTGTTAATACTTGCATGCACGATAGCTATAGAGCAAGTGAACCACTACACAGTAGATTTGTACATTTTATATTGCCAACAATACATTTTTGCACAGTGTCAGCATAAAGCACAGAAGAGAAAGGAGGAGCTGATGTCTTCCCGATTCTCCCAGTCTGCATCGAGTAAAAGCTAATGCAGCCACATGATATTCCAATATAAGAGACAAACAGTAAGAGGGAATGGGAAATGGAGGAATAGATACTACTGTATTGACCAGCTCTCCCTACAGAAGAGAACTAAACACACTCCAATAGCTTTAGACTCTGTCCGTGTAATGCGGTAGGTCTGCCTCTTTTTAAAGCAACACGGTAATGAGAAACCGCATTAGCCAAGCAGCCCAATTGTACTCCGCCGGCCCAGAATGCCGTATGGCCCAGCAGTTTGTTGGGCAAGTGGATGAGAGGCTTAAATCTGATTCCATCTATTGCTCTCCATTGCACCATTGTGACTGGCACTGCTGCTGAATTCAAATGTCTGGCCCAGCATTAGTGCAGCGCAGCATGCCAAAACCGGATTTTTCTCCCCATTAAGATTTGGCCCTCGTGAGAGATCAAGCAGGAGAGAAAGTGACAAAGCGCACACATCCGGCGGCACTAAAGGATGAAATTTAGGCTCCGGCCGTGTTTATTCTAATTTCTTCCTCATATGTTTATATGCTGAAAGGTAGGTGTGAATTCAAAGCAGCTAGGCTGAACGTGCTAATACATACTGGCTATCACAACATGAGAATCAAGGGATACTTTGCTAGGGTTAAAATTGACTACCAGTGTTGGGGTAATGTGCGACAAAGTTTATTTCAGTCCAGTTCAGATTTATGTTGAAAAAGCTTTAAATTCTGCTTCTGTGGAATTTGGTCATTGTCATGAGTCATGTCTAGCAAACAAAATAATAGAGTTTAAAACTGCTCCGTCTTGGTGCTCGCACTGTTGTCCTCTGAGAGCTGTTTGCTTTTATAAACTTTCCCAGTGTCGTATTTGGCAAAACTTTGGTGGAAATCTAGAATGAGAATCTTAAAAATAAAATACAAAAAAGCTTTTGTCAAAAATGTAACACTAATACAATTTCAAATACTTTGAACAAAAGTTTGAAGCACACCTTATAGGTAAAGAATAAATTTGGCATTGCATGCAGATTATGCTGATAAAAAACACTTGTCCCCATCAAAATATAACACAATATGAAAAAAACCTTCAAGTCAAAATAGGACATGCTCTTAGGAATTAGATAAAGTATATTAACTTGTGAAGTGATAGTTCACCCAAAAATGAAGATTCTGTCATCATTTACTCAGCCTCAGACGAAGATATGTAGAAGAATGTCAGTAACCAAACAGATCTCATCCCCCATTTACTACCATAGAAGGGACAAAATACCATGGAAGTCAAAGGGGATGAGATCTGTGTAGTTACTGACATTCTTCCAAATATCTTCCTTTGTGTTTAGCAGAACAAAGAAAAGTATACAGATTTGGAGCAATTTAATGGGGAGAAAATCATTTTACATTTACTTCATTATTACTTTAACAATTAACATTAATCGTAACTGTGCCACATATTATTTTTTAAAAGTGATATTCCCAGGTTCTGCTTTCTACTAAGAAAGCCCAAAGGAGTAGTAGAGTCTATGAGCTCTGTTGACAGTGTAAAGTGGAAATAATACCTTGAGACACCTGATGTGGCCGGAGCACAGCCAGTCCCTTATGCAAAATCCTTCTTAAAGAACACAGTGCTGCCGCCAACAAATGTCAATGCTGGGATTTGCGCGAATGAAAGAGAGAGAGGGACCATGAATGATCTCTTTCATCTTCTCCTGACATCTTCAAAGACAATGAGAATCACTTCACTTTAGAGCAAATTAACATGCAACACACACACACACACACAAACCTTGTTTAAACATGAACGGCAAGGCAACTGACACCAGCTCTTCTCTCTATATCTACTCCGTCAGAGGTCTATTGTTCACGTGGCCTTTGTTTGGCTGAATGTCAGCTTGGCGACTATTAATAACAGTAGCAGTTCCTGGTCGGTTTGAGCTGATCTCTCCATCAACACCCTGACTGCTGTACACACACATCAAAGGGGTGACAGGGTTGTCAAGCTCACACAGGCGGGCAGAGAACTTGTGAATGTAAGCTGGCAGGCGGAACAAATTTGGCTAATGGTCGTTTTTATCTTTATTGTGGGTTTAGCTTCAGTTGAAAAACAAAAGCCGTGGCGAGCACTTGGCTTTTGGGTGACAAGTTTTACAGAATGCATCTACTGGCATTATGTTTTCTATTAATGGAATGAATTATCTGGGAGCTAAGGACCAGCTTGCACAGGGGATTGAGAGTGTCGGTATATTATCAAAGGCTTGATCTAAAAAGCAGCCAATTGTTCAAAGGTGAAGGCAGTGACGCTTGTCGCAAGGGTTTTGAAATCTACACATAATGCTGGAGGTCTTGTATCACACTGTTACATATTACTGTACTTGATTCAGAATTCAAAAGAGGCTTGAACACTTTCATTGTAGCATATTACATTGAAACTGTAAAACCATAAGAAAGCACCTTTTGTAATCACAAAGATTTGTCAGAGACATCAATGAGATTAAATGGAGAGGAAATGGGACATTTTGCTCAACTCTCACGTTCTGTATGTCAGACATTTCTATTGAGATAAACCCCTTTGAAATCTCACAAATGTCTCCATTTTTAGATAAGTTCTTGAAAGTGTCACAAACTGAGCTAGGATTTGACAAATCTCGAATCAAACTTTATTAACTTAACAAATATTAAGGTAGTACTACTGTAGTTAAGATTTCAGTATGAATTCGAACAAATCTCATATCTCATTTCAGGACATATTGTTAACCCTAAAACACAAGTCAATGCAGAAAAACAGATTGCTTATAATGATATTGTATGTTGTGCCTTTTTGTTACAGATATAAAATAGAATAGTATACCTTTCCTAAGTAACTTAAAAAAACAAAGCAAACTACTTGGGGCACTCTGATAAAATGTGTTATTTGACAGTTCTTAATGTGTACACAAATAATGGTATATTGACCGTGTTCTGAAAGCGGTCTTTAGCCATACAATACCCCTGACGTTGTGGCTGTCTTCGAGCGGATCTCCTCCCCACCAGCAAACACATGTCCTGTTCCTCCAGTGTGTCTCTTCTGACTTGGGGTTTACCGGAAACATGCCCTGTAATGGCCATAACATAAAGCAGGAGATTCAGTCTGACTATGGACTTCTCATAGAAGCTTTTGTTTAATAGGTTCGACCCACTGTGATAATTGCATAAGATGTAGTCAGAATGCACTGCAGGGCTGTCTACTTGGTCTAGCAAGGTTTCACATTTCATCCTCTTTTTTCTCTATACCATAGAAGTCAAGTTATTTATATATCATTGTTTCAGTTTGAGAGAGAGGCTTACACCTCAAGGGTCCGTGCACTTGGCAGATGAGTGTGCTCATCTAACAAACTTGTTTTTCTTTGAGCGCTGTTTCAGTGTTTGCTGCTGTGGTGGACGTAAACGCTGTGGGGCACTGTGTGTGTGGGAGGGTGGATTTCTGCTGGGGTGAATATGTGTGTGTTTATCACACACAATTTCAATCGCAGCAAGTCAACGCAACAGGACTGGGTAGAGTGAATCTTCTTGTGTTTCTCATTCGGGGAAAATCATCACAAAAATATTTGTGCAAGATTTCAGTTTTTGGAATCAAAGAGCCTTCAATATAAAAGTGTCTGACTCTGCACGTACTGCAATATTGTGTATATGCAAATTACTATGTGTGGTCTCTGTAGCTGCAAACAATCATCTGTTTTTTATCTAGAGATTTGACACCATTTTCTACACTAGGCCTCTTTTGGTCACTTAAAGCCAAAGTACTCAGTACGCAGACACCGATACAAATAACACAGATACCGTTTCAGATAGCCAATATCACACAGCGTCTAAAAGCTATTTTTTGCCCTTGGGATTGGCACAGTGCGCTGTTTTCCATGAACAAAGGTCTCGGCGATATATTTCAGAAAAGGTTGTGTATACGGGTGTACATTTGTTATGGATGAAGCAGGAGCAGTAGTTTGTTTTTGGCTGGCTGAGGTGTCACATCAGTGTTATCTCTGGCTCTCAGCCTCCTTGGAAAACTTTGTGTTTATGCTGTTCCTGCCTGAACTGTGGGCACTGGGGCACACCCAAGCCATCTGTACCTTGGGTTGCTGCTGCAAGGTTATTTCAAGACACACACGGGGAGGCCGTGCATGTAAACGCACACACAGGCTGATTTCCAAAACCAATTAGGCTTCCTCGCTGCCTACTGATTTTAAAGGAAACCTTATAAGTATCCAATTTAGAATACTGTATAGGCGAGAAAGAGCATATAGACATCATTTATTTTAAAAGGGAATAAAAAGACGATATTAGGTCAAATAAGCAATTTATAGTTACACCCAACCTATTTCAATGTCATTTTTAGTCAACACTGACAAGCATATTGGTTAGATATTTGCAAAACCATGAAATATGGATATACAAGGTTTCCATAGGAAAATAGCGATCTTTAGTATAAGCCCATGATGCCTTAAATCACTGATGTTACAAGATCCATAAAAGGGAAGGAAGGAGATGGGAACCGGCGAACATAAAGTAACTTTAAATTAATAAAATCAAACTTAAATAACCACACACAAACCACAGCATAAAATCCAGGCCTGGTCCTCTCTCACTGACGGTCCGGTCGCTCATCCTTTTATGCTCCACAATCTCCTCCGTGATACAAGACCTCGTATCCGGGCTCTCGTCCCACCTACCTCGCTACAGCTGACCTATGTAGACAGCTCACTAGGTTTGGCACAGAGCAACAACATTGCCTTTAAAAAGACCTCTGTCCCTAGGACCCCATCATGTCCCTCGTTTATCTCCACCGAGATTAGAGTTAACAGAACCAGTGTGGGTTGAACCGAAACCCCCTCCCACACAATAGAGAGACTCCAGGGTCTGATCGTCATCACTAGCGTGTGGTCTCTCTCGCTTTCCCTCTCTGGTGCTAAAGCTGATCAGAGAGCTAGCTCTCTGTGTGATCAGCCCGAAGGCTTTGTCTGACCTTTAGCAGATTAACAGCACTGGCAGTGCGGACTGGCTGCTGTTGATATTCCACCACTGGCTCTGATCTCCTATCATCACCATTCATTGTGTAGATAAACCCGGGCAGAGACAGGTGACAGGCCACTTTCTCTGTCTATCTGCACAGCTATTGAGACCGAACTGCCAGAGCGCTGCCAGTCCGTAGGTGGTAATTTTACCCTAGAACCCATTTCACAAAATCTCTGCTATTGTCTTCCAGTCGGAGCCAGACGCTTACGGCTTGTGCAGCTGATACAGGGGTAGAATTAAATGCTAAATGTGAACGTGAACCCGGCCTGTAAATAAAAATGGGGGTTTAGAGCGGCTCGGTTTCCAGAATGATATCATTCCTGCCTTAAGATATTTATTTATAAGTTTATAAAGGAGCTGAAACATAAAAGACATACACACACCGACAGGACCTGGAGCATAAAGGTTTTCATGTTTGTACAATTTTAGAGGGGTCCGAAATGTTTGTTTACAAATCCTCTGAAAACTGCAATTGCAGCGTTGCAGGTGACCGAGTTCAATTTTCAGACACAACCCCATAGCGGTACTCTAGTTCAGTAAATTACAGAGGAGCTTTGTCTGAGAAAGCCTTTTTAATGCCATATTTATTTATAACTAACATTCAGATGGGACTAGTAAGATTAAAGTCATTTGTAGTCTTCATATGGGTGATTTTAATGATCATCAAAGCTCAACAACTATGAAATCTAACAGTGTATAGACAACACATTTTCACTTATTAACTACCAGATGTGTGTGTGTGTGCGTGTTATCATGATTAAGCAGCTTTTTAGAAATCACATCGAACTATACTGTATTATACAGTTTTTTATATTACAGTAGATATGTGTATTAAATTATTTATTTGTTGTTAAATTTAATTGATTTATTGTGTTTTCATCTCTGCCTTGGTTTGTGTTGTATGACCCTTATTGTACTGATGCCACTGTCACACAGCATATACAGGTAATGACACTACGAAAAATGAGTTCAGAGTTGTTTGCGGAGTTCCTGTAACATAACGAAGGCACCTATGCACTTGTAATCACTTATGGTAATTGGCCAGAGATCTGGAGATCGGCAGGATTGGGACTTGCTGACATTAAAAGTAATTAGATGTGAAACAAATACGAAACAAGAGCAGCTAGCAGCCACGACGTTACAGGCGAGCAAATCTGTGTTATCAACATTCAGAGGCAGAGCAGACAAATCCTTCAACACACATAGACACGCATGATGCAACAAGTCTTGGGCTTAGTCAATATGTTTTGCAACCTAAGCACGTTGACCATGCCAAACAGGAAGCATTTCAATTGGGAGAAAAACATGCATGCGTTCTTTTCCTAGTACTTTGAAGCCCACTACTGAGCCTGTGCATGTCACTCTGGTGAGAACAACTAAAGCTAGAAGGACACGATTGTGTGGTGGCACAATCTGCTCACCGAGGGAATAAAACAAGGCAAATAACCAGAACACTGCTGTTTTTAAGAATACCGCAGTTAACCGTGACATCCATATTACAGGTGTGTCAACCGGACGGGGTTTCTAACGACGAATCCAAATGTATTAAGGTCTGCAGGTGGACACACATTTTCCATTACCGCTTAGACAACAGTAATTACTCTCATTGCATTCAGGGGTCGGGCACAGGGGGTCAGCAAAGCCGACTCGAGCGATTTAAAGTGCAAAGGTTGAATACATTTAAACTGCATCCGTCGATGTTTTGCAATGGTTCGGGAACAACTCCTCACTTCTCTTCTCTCTCTTCTGCTTCTCTGCATTACACCACCAATCCAATGCAGTAAATATAAAGCCTGAGACAGTCACCGCTGTTAAAGATCTATCAAAAGGAGAGAGCATCAGCGGCATCCGGGGTGATGGGATGCGGGCGGCACTGGCGTAATGACCACTAAATGATCAATCAGTGTGCAATAGCAACAAATGTGAGATTTTCAGTCAGCGCAGCTTCCTCCATCTCATTAGATGAACCCTGCACCTGTGGTCCTGCTGCAGCTCACATCTGTAGTGTTTAACCCTACCCTGTTCAGCACCGAAATGCGCAAACCAATATACCACACTGTAAAGAATTTTGTTTTTCTTACGCACACAACCAATGCACGACACGCTAAAATAGATTTAGTTTTTCAATCTATTGTCAATGCAGGAAAATAAGTGAGTGAGTACACCAACAAATATACTGTAATGTTTAATAGCTGTGTTGTCTGTTTTGACATTGAACTGTTTGCCCTATTTTAAGAGTGTAAAGTAAAAATTAGATACTGTTTTATTGTTTTCCACAATGTGGAATATGCTTTGGATAAAACGGTCTACTAGACGCCTAATGCAAATGTAGATATGTATACCCAACCCCTAAAAGATAAACTTAACATCAGTCACACACCCCCTTATATAAACGGTCAGATCTTTGTCAGATTAGGCTATAGGTAGCAATATAATGCCAATTAACTTTGGCTTGTGTATTTCTAAAATATTGGTGCAAATTCAGAATAGTAGTTTTATTAAATTCAATATTCCAAAAATGTATCGCTTAGTAAATTATTGATTGTTTTATAAGCACTATTTCCTGAATAGAGTATCAACGTTGTCCTTCCAAAACCTCGGCTGTTCAAATTAACTGCTTTTCTGGAAATGTAGAAAACACTGTTAAATGATTAAATCCATTTCGTCATGGTTAAAAAGCATGTTTTAATACTTTTATTGGTTAGATATGTGAAAAACCAAGTGATAAATGTAAAGGGTGACTAATAATACTGATTTATCAATCATCAAATATTGAGATACAGGGTCTCAGAAGGACAGCAGCGATATGCTCATATTCAGCCTCTCTGGAATATGCTTTTGGAATCACTCTGAAATTCACACTTGAAGAGGTCCATCATTATTCTCTAGACATCCAAAGAGAAATGAAGGCTCGCACCCTAAAGAAAACGACCGTACTTAGTACAAGTCCAGTGTGTTATGAAGGGAAGTTGCATAGCTCGGCAGCATGAGGAATTGAGGGATGAAGGCTGAGAGATGGACTGAGAGAGCGAAAGATTAACCTTTGCTTTCCTGACATCAAAGAGAGTTCTGTCCACAGCAATCATGTCCAAGTCAGACTTCGATGTATTTTCAATCTTTCTTTCCTACACGAGTGCATCTGCAGCCTGCTTGTGTGATCCTGCAGTAAGTCCAACTTAAAATAGATAAGCCTATGGATGCTTCGACCAGAACCATTTGTATGAGAGGTCAGTGAAAACTTAATCCAGCCAAACCTTGAATAAATGGTAAAAGGTCTGGTTCGCATTGCAGCTTGTTCTGGCCCTTACACAAAAACAGAGCCAGGCTGACTGGTAAAGCATGTGCGTTTATCTGAAATCTATATCATGACAATAATAGACGGGAGGGAAATAAATTATGTAAGTAACGCAAGGACATGAGTGGTTGTGTAAAAACACATGGGAGAAAACATGTGTACACAAAGAAATGTACACTTTTTTCTGCTCATGCAAAAGTAATAAGTAGACTATGAAAGAGCTTGAAAACATGGCTGAATATATAAAATATAAAGTTAACTTTCTACAAAAAGCGCCTCAAACCAAACTCTGGATAGGATTTGATGCCACTAACCTATCAAATCCACTGATAATTCTGTCCTCGCAAAATGTATCAATCCTGAACCACCTAAATGAATTTTTTTACCAGGCAGACTGATAAAAACCATGTGCACTCTCTCTCTCCCAGAAGTCACATCAAACCAGCCAATCAGATTAGAGCTTGCCAGCCTAAAAAATTGCCTTTTGGGTGGAATAAACATCGAACGCTTAGCAAACGGACTGTGGGAGGTCTATGGGCTTACTGTCAGAGGTTGAGACCAGCGTGTACACATCAGTCCTATGCAGAAATGCACTTTGTGCTTGAAAGGATGTGCTGTATACAACTTTACACTGAGATTTAAGCTTCATGTAGTGACTGAACTTGCCAGTCTCTTTTGTGAGACCGCTGAATATTGTGTGCATGTGTTTGTGAGTGTTTATGCACCTGTCAACTGTCCACGACTGCAGGTTACAGAGGAGAGAGTGGTCTGCTCGAAGAAGTGTATTCAGTGAGTCACCTACTATCTCAGGGCTCACCTCAAATACACTGGAGTCTCTTTATAAACCTGCTCTCTTCTTTATGTAGTTTGTGGCTTTACTCCATGTTCACACCAGACGCGACCGTTCTAATGGGATTGTTGCGCCGTTAAATTATAATGCGGTCTAGGGGTGGAAATCGATTGGTCCCTCACGATTCGATTCAGAATCGAGTCTTAGGGTCACGATTCGATTCATAATCGATTCTTAATGTACCAATCAGCATAAAGAAAATGTCATTAAGTCGCATTTGCACTCAGTGTCCGACAAGTGTTGGCAAATCGGCGCTTCAAGTCTTTGAACCCGCACATATTGTATTTTAATACAACGGAGTGGCCAATAAAGCCTCTCTCTGCACAGAGTAGAAAGACCATCCTGAAATGTCTTTCATTTATATTGAAGTTTAGTACAATGGAGCTGAATGGTTTTCTCTTTCTCTACTGCTCGTGTATGCTCCGCTGTATCTCTAACTGGACCAGGTGCTGCTGCACCTCTGACTTCCGCCTTTTTTGAAATCTTGTCATTATATTTACTTATAACATTTAAAATCGATTTTTTTAATTTGTGAATTGATTTGAATCGCTAGAAGGTTAATTTGTGAATCGATTTTTTTCTCCCACCCCTTATGCGTTCTATTGTCTTTTGTCCAGTGTAGACACAGTCTTAGTGTTGCAGCTTCCTGAATGCTTGAATTTCGAAGTGCCTGCAAACTACTGTTTGTTATACTAAGTACTTATTGCACCGCTACTAACTACCCACTACTAACAACTCATCTGAAATATTACACTGTAAAAAATTCAGCCCGCTGAAACTGAAAACCTATATTTTTGCTCTTTAAATTTGAGGTCAATCCCAAGTGGTGCTGAAGTTATGACTTTCTTTGATAGCTTTTGATCAGCCACCTTGAATTTATGGTAAAACTTTTCAATAAGACTGTATTTATTACATTGACAAATGCATAAGCTAACATGAACTATCAATGAACAAAGTATTTTAGCATATATTGATCTTTGTTAATGTCAATACAATTGTGCATGTTAGTTTATGGGGCATTAACTAATGTTAACAAAAACTATTTTTGATTTGACATTTTCTTTGCTGAAATTACAGGGACAGTTCACCCAAAAATGAAAATTCTGTATAAATGTCTTCGTTCTGAAAACACAGTGAAAGATATTTAGGAGAATGCTTGTAACCAAATAATTCTTGGCCACCACTGACTGCCATAGTAGGAAACATCTCTCTGTAAATTAATTTTTCTGTTGAACACAAAAGAAGATATTTTTGAAGAATGTAGGAAAGCAAACAGTTCTGACTACTATTTCCCTACTATTGTAGTCAATGGTGGCCAAGAACTGTTTGGTTACAAGCATACTTCCGAATATAGGAAACAACTCAAAGGGTGAATAAATGATGACAGGATTATTTTTTTTTTGGGTGACCTGTCCCTCTAACATGACATAAGATTGATTAAGTATTTATCATTGTTAGTTCATGTTAGGTTATGCATTAACTAATGAAAAAATCAAACAAAACGTTTCTTGTGAAAATCACAAATTATTATGACATAAAATAGATGAAAGCAAAATGCTGAATATTTTACAGTGTTGGACCAGTGATATTTAATAACAGCTGATGTTCGCCTTATCGTGCTTTAAAGGCTGTTGGTGCTCACCGAACACAAAAAAGGCACAATGATCAGCATTCTTATGGCCCACTAAATCTGCTCTAACATTGTAATTGTGCACTTTTTCTTTCAGCCCTGAATTATTATAACGGATCCCACCCAAAGAACTGAATCAGATGTGACTATTAAGGAATGAAAACAGTCTCCCTGCACTGCATGTGATAAACACCAGACTAACACACTGTTAGATCATCTGTCACAATATCACCCCAGCTCTGTTCCAAAGCTAGTGAGCTTCCTACAGAGAAGTAATTTCAGACATTATGGGCTCTTTACACAAACCCTTTATAATTATGCTCCATCCCAAGATATCTTGTTATGACCCAATTCTAAGGCAGCATCATGTCCTTGGAGAAGAAAGCAATCCCAGAATGCTTTGAGATGGGTTCTGTAAAAAAACATTAGAGAACCAAAAAATGAACATTCATCATTTGCTCACACTCTTGTCATTTCAAACCTGTATGACACAAAATAAGATATTTTGAAGAATTGTCTTGTATTGGTTTTGGGTCCATGCAATAGAAGTGAATGGCTTCCACAGTACCAATAGTCTTTGAAAGAAATTATTTTGTATAGGTATGAAATGACAAGAGGGTGAGATTTATTTTGGATTTATTTTTTTATCTGGATTGATTTTGGTATAATAATGTTAGCTGAACATGCTAATCTGTACTTAAATTGCATTTCCGCAGAAGGCCCAAGGGATGTGATTCACACAGCTATATATATCTGAGCATTCTGAATCAATGACTTACATGAAGCAGTGAGGCATGGTACTAAGTTTTGGAACAGAGCCTACGTCTACTCTAAAATAAAAAACTCTCCTGCTACACCTTGAACTCTATTGCCCTTTTAAAATATCTGCATGAATGTGCTACTCACAACTCTGCCGTCTTTGTTGTCATCGCTTTTCGTGGCATTCCTGCGTTCTGTCTCCTGTTGTTGCTCCCTGTTCCAGCGCACAGCTTTCTCATCTTTGATCATACAGGCTAAAATAAGAGCCTCGGCTTGTATCACCTGCTGGTCTCTGTCGCTTTCAAATTATTACTGAACGTTCCTTCTTACCAAGCGACATCACCAGCGTGATAATTGCAAGGCTGCTGTTTATTTAAAATACTTCTTACCACCTGCAGGAACGTCAAAAGGCAGTTGCCTATGTCCCGCCCCCTCCTTTTGTGAGATTTTGATCACCACAGGATGTTGAGGGCAACTGGTGCTCTCAGAATACTTTATTCTTGAATGTCAAAGCAATCGGGCCAATTAAAGTACCCAACCTGTAGACAGGTTTCCGCTCACCATTTCATGAAGGGTCCTCTGGTGCTTATAATGTAAAAGCAGATTTCTAATGAGGAGAGAAAATCCATTATCCATTTTCCATTATAAATGTGCATGTTTTGGTTAATCTCTGCTCGGATTTCTATACGTGTTTGCATGCATGAGAAATATGCAAGAAAAAAACAGACCTCTGCTGACACATACGAAGGCAGTGTGAAGTAAAACCATTTAGAGGAAAATATTTGTTGAGGCTGTTAAATGGTTTCCCAAAGAAAGGGAGATAATATTACTAGAAATATGACAGGACGGTTTATATATATCAGAGACACATCAAGCATTATAAACATAAATGGTGGTGTGTCATCATTGAGACGCATTTGGTTGTCGTGCAAAGGCTGCCTTTTGTAATAGCTTTGAAAATGTTTGTTCAGTCCACGGCAGGATCTGATTGAAAAACGGCGTCTTTAACACATTTTCTCAATCCCCATCAGGCTGCAGATTACTTGACCGCCATTTGAGTCGATCGCTACGGCATAAACAGAACTTGGTAAGATAGAGATGAAATGCTGCTTTATTGAGTTGATGTTGGCTGTTCTGCACAGCATCTCCCTGAGAATGCAGCTGTCGTGATAATGCCGGGCTATGTATTGTAAGCTTTTGACAGTTGTGCTTCTGCTCAAACCACACACACACAACTGTCCACGCTTGAGCTTTCATTGTTAAAGGGGCTTCACTGTGTTGTACTGGGCTGAAGCAGCAGCCTGTTGTAGCTTGTGGCATCTGTTGTGAAAGTCTTTTGAGCGGCGCTGATAAGGGTGGTGAAAACCTGGCAGGGCTCTCACTCAAAGCATTTCTGTACCTCCAATGGTATCGCTGTCAGTGGCAATGAGACTGGGCTTTGGGGTAACAGGCGCAGACATAATGTCATCAATTCTGTGGGCAAACAAAGTCACTTCGCTTATCGAAATCACTGCCAACTCGACAGCCTGCCTGCGCTGAATTTATGCAGGTGTCACGAGAATGCGATTCACGAAGGCCGACAGCTGGTATACATATGCACAGGATTGTGTGCACATTTACCTGTATGAATGAAAGTTCACTGCACGATTCACATACGTCCTCATCATAAAAAGTATACAGTTCCATATAGGTGACCTATTGAAGTGTCCAAAGAATTGGTTGCTTGTTAGTTACAGCATGATCAATGACATGATTGTTTTTAACAACTATTTGAATAATCATTTCAAAATTGATTGTTTACGCCATGTTTTTGGTGGCAATTTATTACTCTCTATAGACCACTTAGAAAATATAAACACTGGTCCAGCAGCATTTCCGGTTTTATTTTGTATATTTGAAATGATACGAAATTTAATCTTTGTTTAACAAGATATTTGTTTAACATTTTTATTTGGTTATAAATGTTTTGTTAGTTGTATTTTGTTCACATGTTTTAAAAAAAGTTAAACAGGAAGTTCTTCTGAACCAGCCTTGGACCAGTATTGGCTTAAAAACCAAGACCAGGATCTTACTTTCCAAAATAAAAACTGAGAAAAATACTTAATGGGACGAAACAGGAGTATTTCTTGATGATTTTAAAACACTTTTTAAAGCTATTTTGAACTTGACACGGTATCTTAAAAACAAGCTACTGGTAACGCTAAACGCAAAGCTAATTATCATTTTTGGCTGTACTTTCTGTCATGATCCTGCCTCTCCTTGTCTTGGTTTTCGAGTCTTGTGGCAGGATCATGTGAGTCCCATGTGTTTTGTGTGGAGAAAGAGCATTGTTTTGGTTTGAGAAGCCATGCTCTCTCTCCGGTGTCACGTCCTTTAGTCCCGCCCCCTTGTTTCCCCGGTTAGCGGTCCATTAGTGTTAGTCTTGTCTCCAGCCCTGGTCAATCTTTCCCTTAGTGTTTCAGTCCCCTCACCTGCCTCGTGCAATCCTCCTGTTAGCTTTCCCTTAGTGTTTCATCCATGTCACCTGCCGCCACTCTCCCTGTGTCATCAGTCCTTGTTAGTGTTTCCCTTTATCAAGCCCCAGTTTCCCTCTGTCTCTTGTCAGTTCATTTTGCATTTTGACCACTTTGCACATTTGCCCTTCGTCTGTCTGGATTACCTGTGTTCCCTGGACTCAAGTTTGTGGACTTATTTTGTTATTCTTAAGACCTTGTTTGTTTTGTCCCTCTTGTGGGAAGTTTTAGTTTACAGTCTTGTTTGTGTTCATGTTTTCCCCATCGAGGGTCTTTGTTTTGAAATAAAGTCTTGTTGTTCGACACATGTCTGCCTGCGCTTGGGTTCTGTCCACAACCATAACACTTTCCCTTTAATTGATCTGTTAAAAAAAGTGGTTGATTCGTCTGTTGAGTGCTCGAGTAAAGAAAAAGGTACTTGAATAAAGAAAGCATGCTGCAATTTTTGAATAATATATGAGCAATGTCCCTCTTTCGGCGGAGGGACAAAACAATCAATTTTCTTTATAAAAGAATGAATAATGAAAATGAGCTAGCTTAACCCCTGTCATCATCGAAGATCAAATTAGGAAAAGAGGGGTAATTAAAGACCGCTTCAGAAGACGTAAACAACTCTGGTAGAGCGCAGGTCCAAAAGAACTTCCGGTTTCAGGAAGTTGCTATTTCACTAGGCAAACATTTTAATAAAATACAACCAACAGAACATGTATAACCGATCGAAAAGATTGTTTTGTATATGTAAGAAAAGAAAATGTGTCTTTTGTTAATTTTTCAAAATGGAGATTTTTACATCATCTGAAAGCTGGATAAATAACCTTTTCATTGATATATATTGTTAGGATAGGACAATATTTGGCCAAGATCCAACTATTTAAAACTCTGGAATCTGCATTTCGATATATTAACGATAGGAATTTACAAAATATCTTCATGGAACACGTTCTTTACTTATTATCCTTATGGTTTTGGCATAAAAGAAAATTCTTAAATTTTAACCCATAAAATGTCATTTGCTATTGCCAAAAACATTCCCGTGCTACTTATGACTGGTTTTGTGATCCAGTGCACAAATAATATTATTAAATAAATAAAAATTGAAACCGGAAGTGTTTCTGGACCAGTGTTAACATCTTGTGAAGTGGTCTATAGCGAAGAGTATTTGGGGGTGTTGGGGTAACTATATCCATTTAAAAAAATTATATTAACATGACCTTTTCATATTAATACACCTATTTAATAAAAAATTACTAAAATTAAGATCTTCTGTACTTTATCACTTTAAACAAGACAAAATCTGCTCACACAGTGGTGACTGGTGAACTGTGATGCATTTTTAGGCTGCAATGAGAGAGACAAATGAACATAAAGAAGGAAAAATATGAGCAGAAACAGAGACATATCTGGCAGTCCTCAAGGGAGAAGGCAGATGAAAAAATGACAGATGAACAAGGGCTTTCCTTTAGAGCTATTAGAGTAGTCTACAGACATGCAGTGAGTAAATGTCAGACAGCAGATTAAAGCTTAGGGAAAAAAATTTTTCCAGAACCCTTGTCCACTTCTAATCATTATGGCGTTCTCAAAGTCTCCTTTTCTGTCCTTATTTTTGAGTCACCCAAACTTCTCACAATCTGATCTCTTTTTTCATTTGGCTAAATACAAGCAGAGGGACTACAGGGAGTAGAGAGCTTAAAATAGATCAAATACAAACAAGCTTGTCAGTATGGAAGTGTACGGGCACTGAGTGACACATAAAGATGCATTTTGTATTTAAAACAGATGATGGAAAGGAATGTGAGAAACTGCAGGAGTTTTGAGACACATCTTTAAAAGCTGATCTATTTTTAACCTGACAGACTCTAAAAAATAGTGCAGAAGAAAATGTTCCATCAACCCCTTCCAAGGCCCACCCCAAGCAGTCGAGAATCCTGATTTATTCATTTCAGTCAAAATAGGCAAAGTGCACATCCAAACTACCAGCTGCAGTGAATTCATCACTTAATGTTTCAGCCGATGCTCAATAGTACTTACTTGGAGCAGAAGCTCTAAAACAACAATATCTGGGCCCATATCACAACAGTTACTATATGATGTGAAGTGAGTATCTGTATTATAACGCACTTAAACGTCACAATTTGGGCAATGGGGAGAACAAGAAAGACTGCTGACATTACGGAACAAAACCAGGGATTTGGGCAAGACTAGAAAATGAAGTGTGGTGATGGGCTGACCCAGCGCGTGCCTGGCTCTCCATGCGCTCCCTGGCCTCCTGCTGCAGGCAGGATTGATGAGAGTGGTCTGGGCAACAGACACTGGGACAGATTACAAACAAGGCGCTTTGTCTTTGTACACCAGGGTTCTTCAGAGCACGGAGGCCCTGCATTAATTGGTAGCAGTCCCCAGTAGAGAGAGTCCCCAGCTGTGCTCTTCACTATTACTTCTCTCATCGGAGACTTCTACTACAAACAAAGAAATCTGTGAGCAAGAAAGGGATGCTTGGAATTGTGCGAGAACGTGTTTGTGTGGAATGGTAAGGGATGCAGCAACCACATTTTGATGAATGACAGTTATTTTAAGATATTCTGTCCGTCTTCATGTGAGCTACAGTGTTCCTGTAGATCAGTTGGTTCAGCATTGTGTTAGCAGCATAGGTTGTGGGTTTGAATACACATAGTGATAAAATGTTAAAATCATTGTTGTGTAAACTTACCTTAAGTCGCTATGAATGCGTTTGCCAAACAATGTATTGCAAACAAAGTAGTAGACCACAAAACACTTAAGTAAATGCCGATTATCTGCCAAATGCACGCTTTGACTTAATAAACACATTCTGTACTGGACTGGTAAAATTTTTACAACAAGGACTACTAGGCTGACATTTATAAACCAAGCTGATAAGACACACAATATGTCCTCCACACTTTTTAGATATCACATTTACGCCCCGGCAGTGATGCGGTGACTTTCCGTAAAACTTCGTGCATGCTATCAAGATGTAATAAAACACACTGAGCGTTTCCAAATCCAACATAGAAGGCGGTGACAGAAAAAGAAAGACTTAAAGGTGTTGGAAGCTAATTCTTTCTTGGAAAACCAAGAGTTTGCTGACATCAAAGAGCAAGGTTTTGGAGACAGGGATGGGGTTCTAATAATGGGGTTAAGTCTAGAGGAAAGCAGACAAATTGTCATCAATGTGCTCGAGGCTAAAATCTCTGAGACCAAAAAGTAGGCCTGTCCTGTATCCAGGCATCTTTAAGGCATTTATAGGGTAGCAAGGAAGAGGGTCAATGGGACTATGATTAGAGTCGCAAGTTAGAGAAGGATTGTTCTGTCTCATTTTAAGTCAGAGCTGGAGTCAGCACAGACGCGTGAGCTTAAGAAATCATAGAACTGTCAGAACCGTATAGTTTCCTTGAGGTTTAAGGACTTGACGCACACTGCGTCGTGCATTCTTCTTTTGTGAGCGGTCGCTTTAAGCGCCATCCAGGGAGCCCGGAGAAAGACAATCAGCTTTTCAGTGAGAGGCCTGTGTGTGTGAGAGTGTATGGGGACTCACGGGAGGCCCGGCACGTTTATTATGCTAAATGTGATTCTAGAATCTCAGCGAATGGCTGCTAATGAAGCACATGGGGTGCCTGGGCTGCAGTCGGGTGAGCCTGCTGTTTGTCAGAGAAGTTGCAACCTCTCTTTCGATTTTAACTACAGTTGTATCAGTGTTTATCTCACATTCGGTATGACCGACAATTTTTTGAATGAAGAAAAGACCATTTTATGATCTCATTAAGAAGCTTGTGCATGTACTCTGATGGAGATTTTTCTTTGTATAATATTGCATTGTATCAAAGCAGCTTTACAGGAAATACAGAGAAACAACTCCAGGCTACAAATTAAAATGGTTTATGAAATAGAAAGGATACATGGCTGTAGAACCGCAACAACAGTCAAAATATCAAATAGCAAAAACAAGATAGCAAAAAATAGCATGTTAAAAAATATATTAGTGATGCTTTCCAATTGTGTGTACAACAGTAAATGGAATGTCGTGTTAAGAAATTTGCATAAAATGTTTTTTACTTGTGTATGTTATAGTGGATTTATAAACTCTACAAAAATATAAACAAAAATATAAGGTTATCAGCAACATGTAAAGACCAAGGATAGATTGAGGCTGTATGCAAAAACAGACTATAGAGACAGAGGCGATGCAAAAGAGAGAGAGAGCTTGACCCAGTTTGCAGACACCACGCTGAGCTCGCAGCCATCCCTGCAATAAATAACAGACTGCAGCCTGGCAAGAGTCTAACAGCTGCTTGGTGGCTGTCTGTGCCTTCAATGTCTCCTTTCGTCCCCTATTTCACTTTCCATCCCCCTTTCACCTGCAGAGTGTGTAGTCATGTGGTGGTCTGCCGTGATACGAAGCACTCTGTCACCCTGCCACGGGCCGATTAAGATGTAACCATGTAACAGAGAGTTTCATGAGGCACGCACAACAGCCATACATAAACATGACCTACAGTACAAAGACTCGGGAGGGTATTTTGTAAATGAGAACAAGAAGATCACAGACTTTGAGGACACCGAAATAACATAAAGGGATAACGTACAGTTAGATTTGTGATTATTTAGCTGATTCTGGATCTGATACAAGGCTACCTAACAAATAAACTAATAACCTGACATTAAATATTGATTTGATATAAACGGCATGAAACTAGTACAGCTATGTAGGGAATAGGTTGCCCAAAGGACAATTATACAGTTTAGCTGTCATTACACAGACATATTTGACCAGATGGCGCAATTGCCACCACTGACCAATCAAAAACAAGTAATCCAGATAGCGGTGTAATAAAAATCGACATAAAAATCCTGTATTGACCCTCCCTGCTGTAAAAGCGAGAACCTGTGTCCTTTAAAACACACATTCCTCACAAGTAAATATTCATTAAAGCTCAAGGACGGTGTGCACATACAATCCCGTGATGCACATCATCAGAGTACTGCATGTCTACACACATTCACCTTACATTTCAGGCCTTGTTTCTCCTGCTCAGATGAGCATGTGGGTGTTTTCTCAAAGTCACTGTTCACTAGGGACTTTTAAAGCCTTGCCAGATGTGTCCTTGTATGAGTGATGGGGAAAGAGAAGATTCAAAGGTTATTGGGTGCTTGACACTGAAAAGCTCCTTAAAAAGCGAAAGCAATAACCGAGTCGCTCATATATCTATATTGCGTCATAGCACAACATTAAACACTAGACTGAATATCACAGTACAACTATTCGCTTTGTATTGTAACAAACATTCCCTCACAACCCTGGCTCCCTTAAGGGAAATAAAGAGGTGACGACGACATGGTGGTTCACAAACACAGCATGTCACACCGATGCCCTACAAAGCTACTACATCCGGGAACACCCATCATCGGTCAGCTTTTCTAAAGTGGGTGCTTGCATTACGCTTGCAAGTACACACTAGTGGTTTTATGTTTTAGTGTCTACTAGAGGTCTAATGTTTCAGAGTTCATTAAGGCTCTAATATTTTAGTACCTTCCAGAGGTCTGATGTTTTATTGCTCAGCAGTAGTCTAATGTTCTAGCATTTTAGTACTCATCATAGGTCTGGAGTTTTAGTGCTCACTAGCGGTTCGAATACTCACTAATGGTCGGATGTTTTAGCATTCTGCAGAGTTGAAATCAACTTCAGCCGTTTTCAAGACGTCTGCATGTTTACTCTTTATTTTTAAAGCGGAGAAAGAAACTTGGCGAAGAAAACTGTATTTATTGTTTTGCATAATTTGCATTGTGACAGTGTCATTATGGGCAGTTAAGGGGAAAAAAGCAAAGTAAAAACCAATATGCCATTGAGTAGTTTTAATTGCCATTCATCATAAATTACCGCGTTTGAGGGTTGCACTCTCTGAAATGTCAAGCATGGCAAAAGCAGGTGGGAGATGACGGTGATTAATCGGTTTTATTCAAAGTAGCATTTGTCATTGACCCTAAAGCAGAGCGATTTAGCGGCTCTGATGCTGTTTTCACACTTGGTTCAATTGCTCGATCCAAATCGGAGTTCAATTCCCCCACCCCCCAGGCCCCTTTGAACAATGTGTTATTTAAATTTGAACCACGGTACATTAGAGTCATGAAATTGAGTAACGTTGTAGGTATTAATGGCAGCTGTTTACTACCGTGGCTAGATAAGAGCTCAGGGGAGTAAAATCAAAAGCATAGTTTGCTAAAAGGCCAAAATATTCAATTATTTTTTCATATATATATATCGCCATCACTGTTTAAAACATAAAATTGTAGGTTATGTCAAATTACATAACATTTTCTGCAAAATCGTACACAGCTTTATTATAACTAAAAGAATACCGTTGTGTTTCAGGTGAACACAGAACATTCATGTACTTTCATGCTAAGTAACCAAAGTTTGCTCGGTAACCAAAGTTATCAAAAAATATGGATTGCAGCTTTAAGCAACACTGTACAGTACAACATTTAATGTGCTGCTGTTTATTTGGCCATTAGTCTGAAAATGCATGGCTGTTTCAACCCATGGAAATTAAGCTATCTTGGGTTATTTCAACCTATAGTTGGGTCAAATGTGAAAATGTTTTGGTCTAATTTAAATCAACGGCTGGGTTGGGTCCATATTTTACCTAACCAAGGGTTAAAACAAAGCAAGTGCAAGTTTTCAACAAGTTGTCAATCTTTGTTACAAAAACCTTTTTAAAATTCGTGCCAGCCAGAAACTTTCATAAATATTGACATATTACACTTGTTGAGATCATTTTTGTAAATATATTGCCAAAACACAAACCAAAGTCTATAAAGGATGCATTGAAAGAGATTCAACGATCTATACAATACTCCTAGGGTACATACAACCAACACAATGCCAACCCAGCCAGCTCAATTTGGAGAACACATACACTAAACTTCCTGTCGGTATTTTGCGTGCCATGAAGTCCAGTACTCATAATGAGTAGAGAGCATAACATGATCCAGATGTGCTCATTATCAACCTCTGTGCGTGCCAAATATATACTCATAGGAGAGAGACGAAATATTGTAAGCAAATGAGCACGTTGGTTGCGTGCATCAAAAGAGTGCTTCATGTAAACAGCCCGTTCTAGAGGTTCTTTATGTGAACAGCCTGTTCAGTGCATTTGGGATACATACGGATTTGTGCCTATGCACAAATCCCCCTGTGGGGGGTGTATTGCAGCTTGAAACATGACTCTTGTCTCACTAGGCCGCCTGCTACTGCCCCTGTCTGGGTTTGTTCCACCAGCAATACAACAAGATCAACATCCCAACCACTTGTCCTGATGGATGACTCTCCAAATTTGAGTTCAAACTAAACTCTTTGAAATCTTGCATGCCTTTTAGTTTCATTTTTTATCAGGGCAACCTAGCACGCAGGTTGTGAATGAATTAAGCACAAAACTACACGGTAATGAGCAAACACAGACTACAAAGCAGAGATCGTCAACAGTCTGCACCGTCACATTCCCAACGGACCCCGTGTGTATGTTCGCCAGTATACTGTATACACACCTGAGATACGCAAATAGGAAAGTGGGTAGGCAGAACCACATGCGTTGTGACACCCTGTCGCCTCTACCTGCCTGAAAGCGGGAGATAAGTGGGGAAAAAATTAAAGTGGGAGCTTCTGGAGAGGGTGGACGAATGGAGCTGGTGAGCGAGAAAGAGAGAGAGAGAGACAACAGTGGCTAAAACCATGAAGACAGACAGATCCGGGCGCGGATAAAGCGCAGGGTGCCACCTGCGTGACGCTCTGCAGCCGAGAGCCGAATTGTGGTCGGGTCTTTATTTGTTTCCTGAGTTATCTGGAGAGCGGATTTGGAGGTTTAATCTTGCCGATAATAAAGGGAGGTAATGAGGACTCCAGCAGCAGACAGCTGCAGCGCCAGCAGAAGAGCACAGGGGAGTAGGGCTCCTTAATACTGTCAGACACACACAAACGCACACACATATGCTTGGAATAGTATCATGCGTAGTCTGCTTTCAGGTGTTCGACTACTAAAAAAACGTGAGATACAGTAGGGTTTGCCAAAAAAATGACATTGCTTACAGATTGTTTTCCCATACAAGCTAGATATTAGAAATGATAAAGAAATATTATTAAAAAGTGTGGGGCTACACTTTGGCGAAAGACATCTGTCGTACAAGAAAAAAGAAGACAACATGAATAAGCCCCTATAAGTCTACCTCAAATTGACAAGCCTAATTATAAAATGGATTTCTGCGCTCTGTATCTCGTTATTATGCTTATGGTCAATGACATAAAAAATAACATATTGACTTCCATAGCTTCTTTCTAATCTACTCAACGCTCTGCACGTCTCACAAAATATATATCTTGTTTTTTTAATAACTTATCACCAAATATTGATAAATGACGTTTATTGTGATTGATCTAATTTAATCAGATAAAAAAATCGAATTTCATTAAAATAAATATTTTATTGACAGTTGATATTTATATACAGGTATATTGAAAATGTGTAGATTGTATATATTAAATATTGCAATACTGCAATAAAGACCTTTTGACTCTCTGTAAAAACTCTAATGCACATTAAAAGTTTAAAACTCATCTTTTATCATCGTGAAATTATTTCTTCATGCTTTAAAATAGCTTGAATGTAGTATACATGGAGCCATAAACATGTTTGTGATGTTTCAAACCTATATCTTAAGGCTGTCTTTGGTTAACTAAGTTAAGAGCATGACGTTAACAATGCCAAGGTTGTGGGTTCGATGGCAATTGCACATACATAGAAACAAATGTATAGGATAATGCAATGTAAGTCGCTTTGGATAAAAGCGTCTGCCAAATCCATAAATGTAAATGTAACTAGAGAAACTCTGAGCAACTGTGTTGACTGATTAATTTGTACACGGTATGCCTAAACACATATTAAAAGCACTGCGTACACTATTGGAAACAAAGGTGCTTCAAAAGGTACTTCGAAACCATAGAACCTTTTTGTCTGAATGGTTTCACATTATGAAAGGGTAAGAAAGACATGGTTCATTAAAGAACCTTTGACTGAATGGTTCTTTTTGGAAACAAAAATGGTGGCTTTAATGGCATCGCTGTGAATAACCTTATAAGCATCTTTTTTTAAGATTGTAGATAAACAACACTAAAACGTATTCACCCCAGGGGTCTTTAATATCACATACCTGTAAATGCAGCGCTTCCTGACACTTCATGTTGTGTCCACCGTGAGTCGGTGACTTTGGATGCATCACTTGTTTACATTCACACTAAGGGTACTTTAGCTCAGTAAATATTCAAGGAACATTTGTCTGCCGAGTCCAATCTAGTCTTGAGGCCGCAGACTAATTGAAGGCAGCATTAGGTCTGTAAAAGTGTTCTTAAGGGAGCGGGCATTAGCGGGGCCAAGAGTCTTCCATCTCTTTTAACGCTGGACAAAGTCCAACCCTCCTATCCCTCAGACCAGAGGCTTTGCTCCATATTCACCTCTATATTTAAAGCCCATTTAAACACCATGACTGTTTTCACATCAGTGAAACGGGTGTCCGGCAAAAGCCCAGAGTACATTCCAGAAACTTCTAATGAAGGGAACCTTCCTGACATCTGCGGACCTTGTGTGGACCATGGTTCTGATAGTGTAAACGGAACCCGCCCCCTGCAGTTGGACTCTCAATACACGTCTGGCTAAGTGAGATAAATTGTAAACCACTCCCTGCTAACTTACAGCGCACCTAAAAGAGCTCCCACACGCCAAACGCTATGTAACGATCATAAAGTGTCTCCCCCCCACGTGTACGCTCAGACGGCGTGCTCGCCGGTGTGTGAAGGCTCTCAGAGTGTAAAGCTCTTTTAAGGGAGCCCCGGGGAGACAGGTTCATCCAGAGGAGGTTCTGTTCTCCCATCATCCCGGGCCTTTAATGGACTTGCCGTGGGATGTCCGAGGCAACAGGGGCCCTGGAAGTTTCCTAGAAGGCCGTTAGAGCACATTTTCCTTGAGCCGAGGACATCAAAGTGCCTGGTGCTGAATTGGTTAGCCTTTCAACAGAATTAACCTTTTCACAGAAGAAGGCAGGGGCTGACAGATGATTGGGATGAAATAGGGATGCTGGGTGGTCGGACCATGGTACAGATGTAAGAATAAAGGGTCATGTCAACTTTAATTGTGCCCAGGAGACGCGGCCAAAAAGAAGCTATAGCGCTTTCCGTTAGATATAGTGGTTAGGGTGGTAAAACTAGAAAACGGGAAAAGCCGCAATCGGCAAAAGGTTGTGTATGCTTGAAAAAGAGGTGTATCAGAAAAGCAATCACAGGGGGACATTGAAAGTTTGAATTGTCTATTTAAAACTGTATACGCTGGTCACAGGGCTGAAACGGGATGATGTAGCAAAATACCACAGTAGGAGAAAAAGACACCCATTGAGTGAATGATGCAGCAGTTTATTAAAGAATTGCACACATACAGCTCTATGTGAATTTTAGCCTGATCTCACGAGAATTCATAACTATTTTACAAGGGGACTGTTTTGTATGAATGTGTAGGAAGTTAATAATACAAATTATTTTAAAATAGCAACAAGAAAGCTCCACCCCTAATACAAAACATACTGATGAAATCATGGAGGAATTAACATTATCAGCTCTTTAAATAAATCTCTATTCAATCTTTCCACCACTCAGAACCAGTCTCTGCTGCAACCCTGTAATTATGGTATAATACGTTTGCATATAAAGTCATGAAGGAGCGTTTCTTTCAGGAAGTGCAGCGTCTGAATGTAAATGTCTTTTCATTTCGAACATGGTTAAATAAATATATTTATGGATTCATCTCAGGTCACTGAAGACACACATATACACACAGTCTCTGAGTAGAAGGGCTTCTGAGTGCAGTATTTTTTGCAGCTTCAAGCTATTCCCAGTCCACTGTCATGCTTAAATACTTTTTCCATGTACCTACTCCCTCATCCTCCAGGCCCTTTCGGAGAAGGACAACATAAAATAAAAAAGTGGCAGAACATTCAGATCCACTGTGCTATTTTAGAGCCGTAAAATGAAGCGTACGCGTGGCGTAATGCGCCACTCTCTTCCCAAAGTGCCTCCGCAAGTGTAAAAATAAAAACATTTAGCTTAGAGGAGGATTTTAATGTGGCTCATCCAGCTTTTTATTTACAAACGTAGGGCTTTTCCTTGAGATTTCATTTCACAGTTGCTACCTAGTCTATCATGTTTGTGTGGAAATTATCAGAAAAAGTGGGCAGGACATTATGAGCCATTTTAAAGTGATAGTTCACCCAAAAATGTACATTCTGTCAACATGTACTCCACACCCTCTTGTCATTTCAAAACTGTAGGACTTTCTTACTTCTGCAGAAGATTTGAACGGTACCTATTGGTTTTGTGTCCATACAATACATAGTTTACCTCGTTTGTAAGTCGCTTTGGATAAACGCATCGGCTAAATGACAACATGTAAATGCAATAATTGCAAAATATGTTTTATCCTCTTTTGTGTTTTGCAGAAGAAAGAAAGACAATAACATTTTAAATGACAAGATGTTAAGTAAATGATGACAGAACTTTTATTTTGAGGTGATCTTTCCCTTTAAGCTTGGATCATGAATTAACTGATTTGTTAAAAAGCAGCCAGATAAGTGAGAAATTGTCATAATATTATGATCATTTACCAAATGAACCTTTGTTCAACCTTTTTTGGTTGGCAGAGCCTTCTGATTGGTGCAAAATATGTCTCATTTTAGATCCTGCTTCATATTTTAACATTGCACTGCAGAAAAAGTTATAATTTCTAAAAGTTCAACAGCAAAACTTATGAAGAAAATGAAAAAAAGGAAACGAAAACTCTGCCACTGCAATTATTTGAATTATAATGCACCTTTCAATGCGTAACTATTCAATGCGGTGGAAATAAAATCATGCAGGTTTGTTATCATGATTTTCATTGTGTCTACAGCTTCAAGCACACAAAGTGTTTTATGTGGTTGAGTCTAATCCTGCGCGAGTCATTTATTACCCCATCCAATCTCACTTATACAGAAGTTTCTATAGTGCCTGCAGCGAGGTCACAGTGGACTTCACATCTACAGAAAATGTGTCTGTTAGATGTCAAGGTCAGCATTTGAAACACAGGTCATCGACTAACTGTTGTCTCACATTCAGAGCAGACTGAAGGTATAGCACTTCACTTACATATTGGTTTCAGAGGCATTTATTCTGCCCTGGTTCCCTGATGTGGTCACGCGGGAGTGCAAGACTTCAGAAAGGTCAAGATCATGTCCCTCAAGCATGTCACCTACTGAGTTTCGAGTCAACATAAAAGAACATTTAAAGACTATTTGTTATGTCTTTAATGTGAGCATCTTAGTTATTATACTAAAATGCATAATTATTTACAGACCTTCAACTGTACAGGCATTTAGAATCGATTTTGTTTTGTAATACTGTGCTCAGTTGCACACAATAAGTCCTGGTATATGCCCTTAAAAGTCAACATGAAATTAAAATGGGTCGTGTTTACTCTAAACACTGATACATTCACCCCATCGTTTCTAGACTCGGAATACTTAGTTGATCAACTTCAAGGACAGTGTACACATTTACATTTATGCATTTGGCAGACGCATTAATCCAAAGCGACTTACATTGCATTATAATATAAAAAAGATTTCGGAGTATGTGCAACCCCTGGGTTCGGTCCCATGACATTGGCGCTTCTAGCGCCATGCTCTAACCACTGAGACCCAGGAAACTTTCTAGAACTTTCTAAACCACCGAACAGACTACGGCAATTCTGTTTTCTGCCTGCCTGTAAACAATATCTGAAGGAGCAAAGGCCTCCCTATCTCATCAAAGCCTATGCTATTTAAATCAGCCCTACGTCTCAAGTACGCGGCTCATTCAGCCCGAATTGTGCTTTTCTTTGCCATCGTTTCGTTCTGCTCCCTCTTTCTCACATCTCCCCAGTCTGACTTATGACTCAGAGGCAGTTGGTGCATTGAGTGTTAGTCTCCATTGCCATCCCATCAGCCCTGCGTGCCCTCTGAGTTCTGGGCTCTTTATTGCTAAGCGGTAAGTGTGTTTTGCAAGGCTGATAGACCATTTGCAACCTGCCTGCTTTGTATTCATGCAAACACTCACACATAAACACACATTGGTATGTTTAACTTTATTACTGAGGGCATCTCATAGACTTCCATTGTTTTCAAGCATTGTATTATATTTTCTGCTAAACCTAACCTTTAGATGCTTTTAACCTTAGATGCTTCATCTGTTGACATTAGTATACATCTAGGGGATAGGTTACCCAGAAATCTTCATTCACTCTCCCTCATGTCATTTCTCCCTCATGGCGAGTTTCTTTTTATCTGCAGAACACAACAGAAAATATTTTAAAGAACACTGCCCCCATTGACTTCCATTTTCTGGACACAAAACCATTAGACATTTATCAAATTATCTTCTTTTGGGTTCCACAGAAGAAAAAGACACAGGTTTTGAGGGTGAATAAATCATGAATCATGAAGAATTTTTATTTCTACAAGTTATGACTATTATTTTTCTGCTGTTGAGGAGTGTGTTAAATATCCTCAATTCAGTTTTATTATACAAAATTTTTATATTTTCAAAAGGTTTGGCTTTTAACCAGATCTGTACGCAAACCTGCAGGTCTGTGTTCATGTCAGCGCTGGTGTGGATGCTTTGTTTGATCCTCCTCAAACAGGCAGTATGTACACACTCCACTTATTTCATTCATTCTGCTCCTTCCCGTCAAAACTTCCAGGCCTGCCTGTCTGTGGTGTTCCCAAGGGCTCACTCTCAGGTGCAGCCAGATCTCATTTTCTCTCCGTCCTGAAGAAAATGGATGATTATTAATTGATAACAGATGGATGATTAAAAACAATGGTGGACGACAATAAAGCACCCCTGTAAAAGAGGAGAGGAGACAAACTCCCAGAGCTCAAGGGGAACATAAACTCAATGATGCATCACGTCTGGTACAAGTGACTACAACTTTCTGCTATGTCACCATAGTCCAGTCTTGCCACGTTTGGGTATTATGCATTTATTTATTTATCACTGCAATATGTATTAACCACAATAAGCCATCATTATCAAGTAGATGTGTTCTTTGTTAATATGTTGCTACAATAAATCACATCGATAATATAAATCAATTCTCTTTGAGCAACATTTATTTTTATTTGTACATTTTGGTTCAATGAGTGTCTATTCGCTTGCTCATTTGACATTGTCATGTGAAAACTCATAATCCCTCAATTATATTGACAGGGGGCTGAGAGTTCACACTTATGAAGCTCATTAGATAAATTTGGCCTTTTTCACGGATGTTGCTCTCGTTGTCCAAGAGCCGTCGATAAACAGTAGGCTTCCCTGGATCACAGCAGGCATTGTTATTTATAACAAAGGTCACTCGAATCAACACAAATGCCACTGGAAAGACTCTCGTAGTGCCCTCCAGTGCCAAAGGTTGCAGTTACAACAGATTTTTATCAGATACACATAATAACCAATTATGCCCTTTGCTCTCCTCAGTTATTACTTTATCTGAAGGTCTGTACTTATACAGGATACTTGGCTTTTAGCACATTTTCATCTGGTGAACTGCAAAGTGTGTTTCTCATGTGTCTCATGCATATCCTTGTATAGCCGGTTTCCTACCGAGAACAAACTGTTTTTATCTGCTAGGTGGTGTTTATGAGCCAGTCTCTGAAATCCTTGCTAATTTTGTTTTTATATTTACTCCTTTCTACATAAAATCATACTGCATAAAGAACATTCTGTGAAATTACAACCTTGATAAATTCATATTGATCAGGTAAGGACATTTAAGTTTTTTTCAAATGTCAACGTTTGTGCAATATAATAAAACGTAGTGTCCATAAAATCATTTATTTCGGCATGTATCATGATTATAAATTATTATAAATCTGAGTACTGTATCTTGAAATCTATCATAAAGAGAATGTGAACCTATGTTGCGTGTTGCAGTGACGCCACCATCTTGGGAGGATCATACTCCGCTGCTATTTTTGTTTTGATATATACCGTTACTTGTTTTGTTTTTGGGATTTTCCTGAACAACTCTGCTAAATGCTATTGCAGTTTTTAACACAGCTAAACCGGCCTACCAGAGTTATATTTCCTAATCGAAGAAAACAAAACACTGCATTAAACGCACAGGCAGCAATAAGTCTTTCTGTGGCTTAGTGGTTAGAGCATGGCACAAGCAATGCCAAGGTCATGGGTTCGATCCCAGGGGATTGCACATAGTCAGAAACAAATGTATAATGCAATGTAAGTCGCTTTGGAAAAAAGCGTCTGCCAAATGCGTAAATGTAATATCATGGTGCAACATTCAACACGGACTGAGGTTGGTTTACATTCTCTATTATCAATAATTTACAGCAATACAGACACATTACCTATTTTCATAACTATTTTTCATAATGACATTAGCCTGGATTTTGGAGTCACATGTTATATGTCACATGTTATATTTTATTTTCCAGAACATGCATTGAGAAGTGCAGTTAGAGGTCATATGGCACATATTGTATTTACTCCCGGTATAATAACAAAATTGTGATCGGTTGTTGAAAATGGATGAGATCTATTATTGAGGTCTCGCTCCTTTGATCTTTAATTCCATCCAGGGCCATTTGCACCCTGTTGTGTCAGCCAGTAGCAAGGAAATTTAATCAAGAGAGCAAGAACCAGTTGGATTATTTTCTACCACAGTAATCGCTGCATACCAGTATGATGAGTTTTCAGTGAGGCCTATAATGTGGAAAGTAAGCATTTATATTGCCTGGGTGTCATTTAGATTGTAATATATAGATCCGGACCGTCGTCTCCCTAATACTTTTTTAATAATATCTAATAAGGGTGCTTAATCATAAATAGAGGCCATTGTAGTAGGCTACGGTTATAGCAGGAAACTACATTTAGCATTGAATAGGCCTTTCTCTCCTTGCATGGTCTATAAACAGTAATGGGATGCCACAATATACCATGTTTTTTTTATGTTATTTTCACAAGACGCGTCCACGGTATTCAGCGTAAATAGAAGATGATACGGTCACAATTTATAAGACTAAATTTATCAATTTATTCATGCAGCCAGAAACACAGATTTTTATAAATATACATTGTTATATGGTGCATGTCACATAAGATATATTGGATAATGTAAAATGCACTCTGTAAAGTTTTTAAGATAAACTATTCCCAAATGATTCTACAGTTCTGGATACCTAAAACGTCCTGATTTCTCTAATAAGAAGGCTGACTGAATTCACGTTTTTGTCATCTGTTAAAATACATTAAACAATATGCACGACTTAGATATAGGCTAATACCCTTACTGAATGAAAAATATGTTCGTCAAGTTTTGAACAAAAATAACGCTGCTAAGGCCAATAAGGTAGCGGCAAAGTTAGTGTTCAGCTACACCAAATAAACTAATGGTCCCGTAATAAACTTGACTCTAACTTGATGTGATTTTTAATGGCGCTGAATTTCATCATAGCAAGGTGTTTAACCCTGCATAAAGATTAGTACCCTTGTAGTTTTAAAGGGGATAAAAACATTATTGAGGAATTATGACTCATTTGAAAGCCCTTTTCATTTTTCCTGTTCTGACAGTCTTGAATAATTGATCAGTTTTCTCACTGAAGCCGTGCCATTGAACAGGTACACAGAGAAAAGCGGGTCATTGCCACATTCAGAAGAAATAAACGTAAACTCTGGCACAGACTTTCATGTGAGGTGCTTGGGTACAGACAGACACAGAGAAAGAAAGAGAGAGGCAAAGTCATTCATCTTAATTCTGATATCAATAAATCATGAAATGTTTGAGATTTCTAGTTTTAGAAGATGTTTTTTTTATTCCATCTCTGCCTGATGAAACTTTTATCAACTGCTACAAAAGACATTTATTTCCCCAACATTTGAGCTTGTAAGACGTTTCAGTAAAGACTGCAGTACAAGCTTAAAGTTGTTGAGATATGGCAGCGCAAAAAATAGATTATCTTCTGTTAAATAATAATAATAATAACAAATCATTATTTATTTTTAACAGAGATATAATATATATCTTAAACACACATTTAGATTCTTCTTATCAAAGGAACAGTTTCTCTAAAAAGAAACATTGTCGTTTATACTCGCATGCTATTCTCAAATTCTTCTATGGAAATCAAAAAAAGTTTAAAAGAACTTTACGGTTTTGTATTGGGAAAGCTTGTACGTCAACTCATTATAATAATTTATACTAACTTTTTAAGAAAAGCCTTTCTCAAAACCTAGAAACACAATACTGTCAAAACCACAAGTCTAAAAAAAGTTATAATTGATGACTATATATTGATAATGATGATTCTCAAAAACAGTTTTGAGTCATGTTCTATGACTAATGTTAAAACATAGTGATTGTATTCTTTCATCTACCCCACGGACACCTGCTCTCTTTTTTAGTCTTATGCCTGACGGATTCATAGCAACAGAAACACAAATACACATCCTCTTACGTACACCCTACAGGTACCTCCGCTTACGCTAACAAAACTTTAACAGCTGGTTATTTCTGCTGGTTTGTACCCTGTTATGGCAAAAGCCCAACTATTAGCATTCTGATTGTGCCAAATCAACAATACAAATATTCAGAGATTCTTTGTTGCCTCCAGGTCGTTTTCTTTGGATTTCGAAATTAGAGTCGACGTCACGGTGGGTAACTCTGTGAGTAAGGCAAAACGTGTGAGGAAGGCGGCATGAAAAAATCTGTGCCATTGCTAAGCAGACAGGAGACCCAAGCTAGCCAGCAGTGGCTCTCCTTCAAAATGATCTTCTCACATACGAAGACATCCGCCACTTCAACTCCAGAGTTTTATAAACAGCATAGCAGGGTTTTGTCAGGTGATATACTCATAACCACCTTTCCTTACAACTCTTCCATATTTCCTCTCTTCCCCTCCGTATTGCAATTGGCAATCTTTCAGATATTCCATTTTTAACCTTGCCCTCGGTTCATTACCGCGTTTTCAATTTCTCGTCTTCTCTCCCTGTCTGTTATTTCTTGTTCCTTTTATGTAGGAAATTCTTGCAATTCTTGATATCGTGCAATTCATCTTTTATTTGTACATTCATTTAATGTACTTGATTTTATTACTGGCACACATTTATTTGTTTGTCTGTATCAAAGTTACAATTCAAATGCATGTTGCTGCAGGCCTCTCAGCTTGTGGCCCCCCAGTGCACCGACCCTGTTGCTTCTCTTCTTTTTGTTTTCTTTCATCCTCAGTCAGTATTCAGATCACACTTGCCTGTCTAATTAAAGCGAGCAATGAGAAAGAAAATGAGAGGCCTCTTTTCCTTATCACCGTTCCTACCCTCGGTCCTCTCCTCCTCCTTTCTGTCTCTCTTTCCCACTCATTTCTTTCCATCAGCTGTATCACAAGCAGATTCTGCTAATTTAATCATTACGAGGCCTTTAATTTCACATGGCATGCTGCACCCATTGTTCTGGGAATGTGTCAGCAAGGCTTTATATGTTCACCAGAAATATCCATACGATGAGAATATACTGTATGGGCCAATTATGTCACTTCCTCATCCAAGGCCACATAAAATGATGAATACATTTGTTTTTACTGAATATTTATAGCCTCATAAAATCTCTGCTGCCTTAATATAGCCATAGTAATGACTCACCTTTTACCCGAGTACGAATTTGAAACTATTTTAAGCTATACATATTCGAGTTTCAATATGAAAGCAAATTACGTTAAAGAGATTAATTTAATATCTCAAATATATCCCAGACAGCAATGAGATTAAATGGTCCCCAAATAAAGGCTTTTGCTTAAAGGGACAGTTGAAAAATGAAGTTCTGTCTACGCAGCCTCGTGTTGTTCTAAACCCGTATGACATTCTTTCTTCTGTTTGACACAAAAGGAGATGTTAGTCAGAACGTTCACATCCACTTTTATTGTATGGAAATAACTGACATTGAAAAATGTCTCTATAAAAGATCATAGGGGTTTGTGGGAAGGTAAGAGGTATTTTTGGGTGAACTACTGCTTTAAAGAGAAAATTCCATCATTATTTGCTCACTCTCTTGTCATTTTAGACCTGTATGACTTTCCTTCTTCCGCAGAACACAAATTAAGATATTTCGAAGGACGTTGGTAACTGAACAGTGGCGGTACCATTCACTTCTATTGTATCCACACAAAACCAATGTAAGTCAATGGGTGCTGGTTAACAACTTTTTTTTAAATAGCCTATTTTCTGTTGTGTTATGCCGAAGAAAGTCACAAAGGATTGAAATGACAGAATGTCAACAGAACATTTTTTGACAGGATTTTTGGGTGAATTATCACTCCAGCACACCACACCGCTAACCATACGTGCTTATAATGTAGAGTTTCAGCAATGTCACAAACTGCTCAAATGTGCCAAGACAAGTCTTCATTAAAACGTCTGAGATTTTAATATGAACTCATTAGGTTTTTTTCAAGACAAAATATTCTGTGCTAAGCTATTCACATTTACCTCTCCGCTCAAACTGTGCTACTCAGGTTTGCCAAAACTTCAAAATTTGCTATTTAAAATGTGAACAGTGAAATATTGCATTACTGGATCATTTCTTAAAAACGCTATCCTCATTAATATATGCTTATTTTAGTAAAGCCTGGTTCATGCTGGGTAATGCTTGCTGCTTGGTCTAAGTAGATAAACATCTCAGACGCAGTGTGCATCCCAAATTTGCATTCATACATTTGCATGTAAAGCTCTGGCTACTATGAATACCCAACAGTTGCACATTATTGCCCCAAAAACAAAGTGTGAAAAGGCCCTGTCAGAAAAACGTTTAAAATTGTACTTTTTCTGTCTTTGAGGTGATAATCTAAGGGCTTAAACTGTCTTTAGGGTACACAATAAGTCCTTAGCGTACAAAAATATAAGTACAACATTCGATGTGCTGTGTACTGTAAAGGTACAAAAAGGAACCTTTAAGATTACCACCCCAGCGACAAGAAAAAGGTAAAATGTTAAACCTTATTTATGACACTATGCATTTAACAGCCACTGCATTCCCTATGTAGTGGAAAGAGGAGAGCCTAAATGTTCTCAAACTAGCACTTGCATTTCAAATATCCCTTCCCTCAACTCCAAATGGCAAAGGCCTGTATATCTTAAAATATGCCATTTAAAACTAATCTACACTACACAAAAATACTATACAAGATGGCCAAGGGTAGTGTGTAAACAGTACACGATTTGGCCCACAACCAGAGATAATAGTGAATTGAATGACTACCGAGATCTCCATTAATATTGGCAGTTCCGAGATGTACCATCAATCACAGGCTACTCTCAAGAGAAACAGGAACTGCATCATGGCGATCCGTTCTTATTGGCGTAACCCAGAGGATGTTTTCGTGAGCGATAGCAACAACAGTAACTTTATAGCTACCTTCTGTCTTATTATCCGTGTCTCTCGCTCCCCCTCCTCCTTTTTCTGGCTAGTGTGCAGGCTGATCAATAATTGAGCAAAGTTTCATCAAATCCAGGTCTGTTCTTCATAGGGCTTGTCTGTTTGAGTACACATTGAGAGGGGAGAGGAGTGCGAGTTTGTGGACAGAGTCTCCCGGAAGTCTCTTTGATCTACCGCATATTGCTACAGGGGATTCTTGAGGGGGCTATACAGTGAAGCTCACCACACACTCTCCAGCACACAACCAACCCATAGATACATGCCTACCATACTATACTATACCACACTATACTTTACAACACTACAGTACATTACACTCAGTGCTGGAAATGTCAGAGATTCACTTAGTTGACTCTAGTTGGGGATTTTGTATTATCTTTTTTAACAATAGATGCAAAAATGGCCACTTCATTTATGTATATAGCATGCATAGCCCACACGATTCATTCATAATAAAGGCAGTGTATGATGAAGCTAAAAAAATGTGGTAAGGACCAATGGCATATATCTATTTTTGACTGCACTGAGAGTTTCCAGCTGTTCGTTTTCTTTGTATAAATCTTAGTGGAGAGCTAAGATGTGACTTGCTGTGATCAGTCAGGCATAGGATGAAAAATTCAATCAGTCCTTCAGAGGATGCTCAGCCCGCGTGCCACAAAGTGACAGCCGCACATACAGAGAAAGAGACAGCTGGAGAAAGAAACAGTACAATATTCATGAAGCCATTATTGCTCATTTCAAACTGCTGTTGTCACTATACTGAAATTTCAGTAGTCAGCACTAATAAAAGTCAAACGTCACAAATCCTTGGTGTCAGTTTTTGCACATTGGAAAAATACCCTTTATTATGTATACAAGTAAAATGTATTTTACCCTTTCATGAGGTCACTACAGTTTCAGTATTTCTTAAATGGTTTACTAAATGTATACGGTCGGAAAATCTCTTTGAAAAATATCCATGAAAAATTTAAATATTGGTTTTACATCCTCTGAAGCAATAAACACAGATACGCTAAAGACTGACAGAATGACAAGACACATGAAAACTGTGATAAATCGAGGTTATCGCTTAAAAATATTTTTTTCTAAAAACATGTACAAATATTTCTGTTGTATTGCTTAAAAGTGAATACGATAAAAGCACGGATAAACTTTTCTATTTTTGTGTTCTGCAAATAGAAATATCTTTATTCGAAATTTGGGAGAAATATTATTAGTAGTTCACAGAATGAAACAAACATTACTTTATGAAATATATAGCGTTTCTTAAAACTAGAAACATGAACATCCATTGTTGAACACTCAAAAAAACCAAAGAATTGCCGCTTTAATGACATCACTGGCAGCCTCAGGTCTATTATCGTGCATGTGCTCTGTATAGACTAATGCACAGATAATATATTCTGACATATCTGTTTTTAAATTCCTTTCCTAAAGCCACAGTGTTCAGCATCAGCGTCAGTAAGTCAGACAGCGTGCCGGTTCCAAAATGAAGTCAGCATGCTATTACTGTATGTACAGAATATGCCTGTATTTCTACATTTACATTTAGTAAACTACCAAAGTACTGGTAACTTAATATCACTATTCCAGACACATCCAAGGGCTTTTCTATGGCCATTTAAAACTATGCATTGGTTTACGGAGCATTCAGAGCTGAACCGTGCATGTCAACACGTATTAACATTTAAACTAAAGGTTCGACAATTGTCTTCCTCTCCAAACACACAGAAAGGTACAAACAGGTCAGGCTCGGGACTGATGCAGCCTAATGTGTCTCGTATAATGTGGATAAATGATTCAGGCTGTTGATATCTGAAGCCGATCTCCTCAGGCGAGCGGCAGAGTGTAAACACTCATATTTTATTTTGCACAGTCAGTCTGTCTGAAATGAGCAGAATCAATTTGGTTGCCCTATCAGTGCCTGAATTTCTGCTTGTCTTCCCTCCCCTGCCGCCCAAGTTGCCCGTCCTCCCCTCCCTCTCGCTTTAACCGATGTTGTTTCAGCTAATTTGAGGGGTTTTTTTGTGCTGGTGGAGAATTTCAAACTCATTTTCTCAGCGTGTTTCATCACGCTTCATTTCCACCTGCACCGTAAAAAAATGCAATTCAATTCTAAAGTGCAAACCAGATTCCAATCTTTGGCGGCGAAACATTTTGCAGAGGCCAATAACCTTGACGAAACAATAAGAGGCCATTAAAATGCCCACAATTTGCCCGCTCACTCGTACCACTAATGCAAAGCACTAAATACAGGGCTACTTCTGCTTATAACTTTAACCTTAATTGCAGTTTCTCATCCAAACCATCAACCCTGACCATGGCAGCATTATACAGGAAGATCACAGTTCCCATCTGGCTTGATGAGGTCTCATTCACACACATTATCAGCGACTTTGCTCTTTATCTCCGGCTAGATTTGTTAAATAAATATGCAGATACTGCTCAGTCAAAGGTCTGTTATTTAGATGCTTTTGTCTGAATCACCCTTTTCAAGCATATTGGACACCGAATGAAACGAAACAATCAAAAATATTATGCGACGACCTTTTTTCAGCCCTGTGTTTTAACAGATTTCTGATTATAGGTGTTAGCGTTTGGCGTGCTGGGTCTCTGCCATTTCTCCACTCTATAATTCAGCTTTGGGAAGCACATAATAAAGGTAATGGGCGCATTTGAATTTCATGCAGCGGACGTCAAAGGATTCTCCACACTGAGACGATTTGGGGAAGAATTAGGATCCAGTGACTCTGTGCCAGGAAAATGGTTATTGATAAATAGATTTTTAACAGCAGATGTGTCTCGGAGCAAAATAATCACTCGAATAATCACATTCCTTTGAAGGGAAAGAGGAGAGAAGTGCCATATGTCATGCGACTGATATCGGTAGCTGATAAAGACATACTGAGCTTCATTTTTTTAAACCCCCATCCATTGCCATAATCTCAGCATTAGCTTTAGTTTCATATTCTCTCGATGAGCATTCATCTGCCCGCGGAGAAATACTGGAATCCCTTTTCTGGAGATAGAAGTAAAGACAATACATTTTTGTGTTATAAACTGTGCGATTTATTAAAGATCATGAGATACTTTAATCTGATTAGTGGGTCTATTATACAGGTAGTTTGAGATTCAACACAATGTTATTCATTTCTCTGCATGCTTTAAAATAATATGATTGTTGATTGACCGATAGGATTCAATTTGTCCATAAATAAACACAGAGTGATTACATAAAGAGGCACAGGCAAGTACTTCAACACAAAACAATTACTGGATCAGTGCTTGTATCCACTGTCCTCTTATAGTGGCTAAATGTGATAACTGAGGATGCACTTCACCTCAAGCAAGTTTAGCTACAATAATCTCTGTTTCTCATAATCACACGGGTTTGAGTGCCAAATTGGCACAGTGCTTAAATCACTTTTGATGGGCCATTATCCCAACACTACCTGTTTATTGTTGTGTAGCCTGTATTGCCTGGAGAAAATGTTGCAAGTGTTGTTCTTGCATAGCTCGATAACGATTCATGGAGTTCTTAGTTATGGTTCAGTATATCCTGCTGAAAGGAATAGCTTAGACAAGCATGAATTTTCAAGATGGCCCAGACTGGTCCAGCTGTGCAAAACATACCCGGTGAATCTGGTCAACAACTGTGGCCTTCTGAAGGACATGTTGCTAGGTAAGCTTGAGATGAGTTTGAAGTCCAATGAGAACATCAGTACTCCAGAACCTAAAACATTACATATGAGTTTCAACAGTCAACATTTAGTCTCAGATCAGTGGATTCGACCTTTGACTTCAAGACCCCACCATTGTCCACAACCATACTCGAAGGTCTCAATGTGAAAAATGTTTACCCAATAAGATATGATAGAGCTTGGCATAGCCAGAATAATGTATATTTGTAATGGAAATAACCAAACACTAACAAATGATTATATTTTAATGCTGGGATTTGTCTTATTGTAAATCTTCAGGCCATCTTGAAAGTTGGTTGTGGCCAGATCAGATCATACCAAATTATTCTTCATTTTGCAAACACTCAAAGTGATGAGAAATGAACACCAAGTGAGACGCTGGGAGCATGAAGGGTGGGGTGGTTGGGGAGGTGTACTGACAGCCAGCTAGAGCTGATTAAGTGATGGAGTGAAAGAGAGGAGAGGATGATCAAAGTACCGCGAGCTTTCACTGCCAGGGAGAAGCGGCCCCATCCCAGCATGTGGCATGTGTTGGGAATAAAGGAACATGGCTCAGTGATGATGATGATGTTGTTCCCACACAAGCTGTCGGTCCTATTTTGATATGGCATCTTAAGGAGACCCTTTTTCCAACCTCCTACTGCGGAGCGTTGCGTTGATGTAGGGTTGTGGCATCATGACCATGGTGCCATTTTTATCTCCAGCCACCCTCTAAGACTGTCAGCTGAAACATTTATACATTTGAGATAGCTGGGGCAGAGAATGACTAATGTCTTTTTTAATGTCATACACTGACTGCTGGCTTGTCATACTAACAATGTTTTTTAACCAAAAATCATCTAGACTGAATCCCAAACTCTCAAATTATAAGGAAATATAGTCGTAGATGACATAACCATAGTGCAGCAGTAAACTATTGTGCTTTGTATACTTTGTAAAAGTGGGCTTCGTGTGGGGATGCAGGTTCAAGTTCAGTCAGTTCCCGTCAAAAATGTTTTCTGCTGTGAGATCAACAAATGAATATTGTATAGTTGTAGTCACGAAGTGCTAACAACAAATCACATCAAAGACTACACAGTCTTCTTTAATCCAACTGTACTGAAATATTCTGCTCAGACGAAAACACAACAAAAAACTTTTTGTGAGCAAAAGCTTTTCATGATGATTGTGAACAAAGCAAAAAATATACAAACAAAAGCATTAATGAATGAATGCTCTGAACATCATTAAGGCTCATATTTCTTCATTAAATCTACTTCACTCTTTATTTATTTTTAGCTTTTATCTTATTTACTTCAGCACACTACTTTATGTCTTGCTGGCAGTTTGTGACTTTTCAAACAAGGCAATGTTTTCTACACTCTGCAAAAGTATTATACAACCAGTAGAAATGATCTCAGAATGTGTTCTCATAAGGAATTATTTGAGGAAACTAATAAAACTGTCAGGAATCACAGAGAACGAACCCAAGCGCAGGCAACAGGAGATGAAGGGGTTAACAAGACTTTAATAAATAATAAAACAGGAACAAAACAAAAACCCACGAGGGAGTAACAAAACAGTACACAATTACAAATATGATAAACGGATTACTAAACACTCAACAAGATCTCAATATTAAACACTAAGACTAGACGTTACTTGACAAGGTTTCAAGGACACAGTAAGGAGTACAAGCAAGGGATATTGTACAACCAACGAACACAAGACAATAGACAAGAGGGTATTATATAGGGAGACTAACAAAGGGGATAACGATGGGCAGGTGTGGGTAATGCGACACAGGAGGAGAGCTATACTAGAAACGAGAGGGGCAGGGCCAAATGACGAGACAGGAGAGAACGCATATTATGTCCTGATTGACCATAATATGTTCCTCTCCACATAAAACACGTGGGTCTGTCATGATTCTGCCCCTAGACCAGAAAATCAAGACAAGAGCAGGCAGAATCATGACAAAAACAAACAAAACACTTTCATTATAAAACCACAGAATGTAGAAACAGCTACAGAGGCAACAAATTCCCTTTTTCCATACTTATTCTATTCTATTCCATTCCATTCCATTCTATTCTATAGCTTTGACACAATCATCTTGGACTGGGAGTCTTCACATTCATAACTTGCTTAGAATGGTACAACCATGTAAGACAGTTATGAATGGTTGTTGTTGAATAGCTGCAAAGATAGTGCAATTGAAGTCCCATGCTGGCGTTGTGGCCCTGTGTGGCCCTGCTACTGTAGCTGTAATAGATTGTAAATGTAAATGTTGAAATGGCCATGCCTTCACTAACATGTTGACATTCTATTACGTTCCAATAGACGCTATAGAGCCACCCAGGCAGGTAATTGGTTTATAACGTAACATATTTGCCTACGCCAAACCAACAGACTCTGAATACATGCCACTAGTTTAACTAGGCAATGCACCGGCTACCTTCTCATTTATTGATGCCATTTGTCAAGTCAAGTAGCACAAACCATAACCAAACAAGTGCCTCATAGAAATGAATATATTTGTTTTGCGAAAACCTGGAATAAATCTTTCAACATTACAGGATGATTAACAGGAGCCATCCTGAGTGGCAAACTATCCATCCAGGTGCCTGAATACACAATAACCTCTTTGAAAGGAATCTAGAATGGCTAGCTCTATGATCAGAGAGACAGAGAAAAAAGCAAGCGAGCGAGACAAAACAGGAGCTGCCAGACACGCTGATGGTTTTGATGAATTTCCTCATCAGAGGTTCGTCACGCGGTACGGCGGATCTCTATTTTACACCTGACCTTCTCCTTTTAAATACCTTGTTTCCCAGCCGCAAGGTAAGCAGATAAGTGCTTGCCATACTGTAGTTGTACTTGAACAGGCAGCGCCTCAGAAAAGCGGTGTGTGGACTATTCTCAAGAATTCTCAGAACCTTCATATATTTGGAAATGCAGTAAATAAACCCTGACAGACTGCTGGAAATATATTCTTGTAATCTTCATGATGTTCATTGCGAGATATTGGACAATGTAATAATATTTGGAGTGAGCATAAATATGCATGCATGGGTAATTCTGTGACGTCATAGGCTGTTGGGAGGGGTGATTATCAAAATCCTCATCACAAAATCAGAAATCGTGTCTTAACTCCTGTCAGGAGCACTGGCCGAGGACGAGCGATTTTTAATTTGAGATGTAATCTTTTTCCATTAGAATAAACTGTGTTTTTTAGAGACCAGACCAGAAGATCGTTTTCTTATCTGGCTAAAAAAGATGTAGCGAAATGACATCCCTGTGTTCCAAATGGAAAACCATTAGGACTCTAATGTGAGGAATTTCACACGTTTCCAGAAAGGGTGGCTGTTATTTTTACCCCAGTTCCCCAGCGCTGCCTGCCTCACATCGGTGTGCATAATGAGAGTGTGAATTTGAATCATGCGGGCAGATGGACACGTCTGATGGATGGAGGGATGCGAGCAGTTGGATGTGACTGTACAGTCTGTGAGCTGTTTAAGTGCCCAAAAAGTGCTGATGAGCAGCGCGTGTGGAAATCTGTCCACCATAATTCAGTGTAGAGTCACCACACTGATGATTTTGATTAAAGGGGAGGATCTGAGTGCCAATGTGGCACGAGCGAGCGAGAGGGAGGCGGAGAGCAACAGGACAAAGGCAGGTGAAGAATTACAGGGAAACGAAGGCGAAGGCCTAGGTCACCTGCTGGCTCTTCTGTCCACAGGAGTCTGGGTTCAGGGGGAATTGGCTCTGCATGGATGCTTTTAATGCGGCAGCTGTAGCACGGTGAGAGAGGAAAAGAGATTAATCTAACCCTTCCTGGCAGTGGGTACCAGCTCAGCTCTGCTCGGTGGTTGACCAAACCTGCTCTCTCTCTCGCCCAGATAAGGGCACATGAAATATTGCTTTGCATCCAAGACTTACTCCTCTGACACACAGAGGGCCAAAAGGTACAATCAAACACCTTTACACATGCCACCTGATTGCCGGCGTTTGCACCGCATATAAAATCCCATAATTTTTTTCTTAGATGTTTGTCGCTCTTTCTTCTGCAGATCTGACATGCTTATTATTTGCTTTGTTTTGTCTCAGCTTAAATAAATGTAGTTTTCTATTCGCATGGATAATTAAATACAGTGACAACAGGAAATTGCTTTCTAGGGAACATAATCCTCAAAGCTCTTAAGAAGGGAGTACTGATAATAAAAAGACTATGTCTTTCATAAGAACAGGTGTGAGAAAAAAATGGCTTGAAGGAAGATAAACCAAGACCAGAAATCTACTGATGAGATACAGGGAGGAAACATAATCTGCTGAATAAATAAATAAATCAAGTTGCCATGTTTTATTTTGCCCCTTGAATTAGAAAGAAAAGACTCTTTTATCAACAACATTTTCAGTTAAATCAGTCTGTTTGTTCTCTGGGACTCAATCCACAACACTGGTGTTACAAGCACCAGGCTATTTGAGCTACAAGAACACTAAAGTTCAGGTCCGTCTTTCTGTCATTTACAACACAAAAAGTGTTACAGACATATTGAAGACGAACTGCTTATAATCCCTTAAAGGATGAATAATATAAATTCTCTGAAAAACATCACAGTAACAGGATTGTAGACGAAAGCTTGTACTGTAGTCCCAGTGAAACTATTTGTGTTTGGAGAATGAAACTAGTATGTTCTAAAAAAACACATGCACCTAAATTTTGCTTGCCTGTTCTTGAATGATGTACTTGATGTACAGTACATCAATGATAGTTCATTTCATCATTTACTTTCACCCTCATGGAACACAAAAAGGGAATAGTGAAGGACACACTGGCATATGGGTGGGGTTAATACGTCTGTAATTGCTGGATCTGAGATACTGCTTGATATCAAAAAATGCTGAGACAAACATAAAAATGAAACGTATGCTATCCACAAACAGAGATGAATTGTATGAATTTTATAGTATTTTTATTTTCAAGTACAACTATCTAAATGCTCTTAAAACAAGAAACTTTTACTTGAGATGCAAAATTACTTAAGATATTAAAATTCGTGAATTTATGCATAAAACAAGAACAAATATCTGCCAGTTGGGTAGGCAAAATAAACCAAATTGGAAGGGAAATTTTGAATATTTTTACTATCCCATTGGCAGATATTTTTTCTTGTTTTTATCATAATCTCAACTCTATTTTACAGCAGTAGATATTAAAGTGATTAAAGTGGGGGCCCTAGGATGGATGCAGGGTTGAGGCAGTTTTTAAGTCATTTTACGAGATAGAAATGTATAATTTGCCATTCAAACATCAGAAAAATAAGACCAGCATTGATGTTCCAACTTTGTATAATAGTATATATTTTTGGTTTAATTAATATGTTAAGTTTAAGATCATAAGTCTTTATTTGGGGGACCACAATGCGGTGCATCCTACCCAAAGGGGGCCTTACAACGAAAAGGTTCAAAAACCACTGTCTTACAGTAAGTCGTTTTGCTTTTCAAGTAAATTAATCTTGATTTACAACTGTAACTTTTTAGATAAAATTAACAAAAATCAGTTATTGATCAAATCTCCTAAGCCTAATTCTTAACAGAAAACTTATAAAATTATTGTTATAATTTGGATCATACATTTTTAAGTGTCTAATATAGGTTTTTGACCTTTTATGTAACCTGCACTTTTTATGTTTCAAAGAGAGAGAGAGAGAGAGAGAGAGAGAGAGAGAGAGAGAGAGAGAGGGGTGACTGATGCAAAAAGTTACGTATTGCAGCTTTAAGAATGTATACGAATTTTTACTACAAAACAGGACAAAATTACTAAGAAATGTATCGTTTTTGCAGTGTGTGACGACTACTTTTCCATAAATTATCAATGTAATAAAAGTAGTTACCTGTTTCAGGTAAAATAGTGTTTTCATAAAAATAATGTAATAGGCGAAAGAAATACTCCTCAACTAGGCCTCTGTATAATCATCGCAATGTCACCTATCGGTGGGAGGTGCTGTATGTGTTTTGGCACCAAAGCTTTTTATTTTATCACTACGCACCCCTATTTCACGGTTCTGCTATTTTAAGTCTATGTGTGACAATCTTAAGTGTAGGTCAGGCCTGAAGTTTTTCTTTGACCTTTCCTCCAGCCTTCCCCCCTCTTTCCCCTCCACATCTTTCATCGCTGTGAATCTACCAAAACAAAGCTCTTTCATGCATCTGTGGCACTAGACATGTCAGCTCTCCTCTAGTGTAGTGAGGTGAATGCATCTCGGCTTTGAACTGCTGAGAGGACAAATGCAACTCGCAATATGCCTTTCCAAGAGGTTGACAGAAAGAGAGAGAGACAGAGAGAGATGGAGTGAGATCAACCTGTCTTCAATATTTCATCAGAAATGGGAGTACAGCAGATGACCTGCAGAAGTTGCAGGCATGAAAGTCCTGCTGCGGCAGCAAGAGAACTTGCTTTAGTGATCAAGAAAACTGGCGGCCATTTTGATTTTGTTGTTTTGGGAAAAAGGGAGCCAAAATGCCCTCAATCATTCTTAACACATAAACATCTGTACATCAAGAGAGTCAATGTGGCATTGTCTGCAGCTACAACACCCCCATCAAGATTCCACATAATTTACAAAAACCCATGTAAAGGTGAACCTTGAATTCTGAAGGTGGTCTCCATTAAAAATGCATTATTCTAAAAGTATCAATAACCAGCCTAAAACTATAGGGATTCCAATCTTGCCTTAATGCAAGTGTGACAAATCAGTGCCGAATGACCAAAGAAAAGCTTTTCATTTAATTTTTTTATTTGTGGACCTGCAGATCTGTGGAGTTCTGCAGGTCTTTCAGAATTAATTCAGTTTAGACAAGGTGTATTATTACTGACAAAAACGCCTTAATCGTACTGTGACCATAATTATCTAGAGTTTGTCCTCGCTTCTGCAAAACGCCTACTTCCACAGTTATACTATGAAACAACTGCATCCATCTTTAAACTCTAAACAGCACTTTCTCTCTCTTAAAGGTCATGAAAAATAAGCAAAGCTCTTCTGATACAAAATGATTTCTCTAAGGGTTGGAAGTACACACCGAACAAACAGATACAAACCCATTCTGTTGAAACAATTTCTCAACACTGTTCTTGGGGTGGAGATAAAGAGCAAGGCACAGGAAAGAGGAGAGGCTAGGTCAGCTAAAGGCAACAAGGGGGGCAGACCCAGTCACAGAGTGCTAATAGCCAAGATAAGGAACAAGACGACGCAACGGCATTTACCGCCGGAAGCATTAAACCAGTATCAAAGCTTCACTCAATAAAAGACAGAGATCAAACACAAAGCAGACGAAAGTAATTGTATTAGACAGAATCCTCCCCGTAGACCTCAGATAAAGCAAACATTTCCAAAGTGTCAATACTCTTTGTAAACAGGCAATGGAGACAATAGTCTAAGCTAAAAAGCTCAACAAACAGTCTAGGGCTGAAGTTTGTTTCTAGGGATTACTGTAGTTTTAAAATGAGTAGTATAAATTTTCTGCCTACTTTCTATATTTTCATTATCCAAAATCTCAATGACTTTGTCCTCATTTCCCAGGAGCAACAATGTTTTTTTTCTGAAGGTTGCTCATACTTCTAAACCTTCAGTGAGCCAGAAATACAGACAGGTCTGTTTGTGTGTGATGTTGAAAATATCATTACAGTATCACCTCAGCATGAGAGTCACAAGTAAGCTCTCTTTGCAGTCTCACTATGCTCTTTTCAACAAGATTACTCCTTTCACCTCACTGGATTCATTGAAGTTTCTGCTTCTTCACACGCACACAAAGTTCTCAGCCTAAGATAAAAGACACGCGCGTACATATTCCACAGCACAATGACACATATTTTTACTTCAACACAATGACAAATATTTGACCTGTGTGATGAAAATGATCTCTCCAAGCAATTATTTAAGAAAATAGTTTACATACAACAGGTGGGAGGTGAATGTTAAGTCTTGCAGTCTTGGGACAGCTATTGATTTGCACATAGTATGATAAATACCAGACTGCAAATATGCTGAGAGAGCAATAAGTCTCACATATATACATTTACCGTCACAAAGAATCAATAGAATCATGTTAGAAATCACTCCTTGGCAGAATAATCTTTCTTTGATAAACATAATCATGTCTTCTATAAACTTCATACTTTTGAGTATTACTGATCCTCTTTTTATACGTCAGGATGGATGTTTATTGATCTGATTCTCCTTCAAACAGCAGGAGGCGGTAAGGAGCCTGGCCTAGCCTATACAAACAAGTGAACGGATTAATGCGTTGTCAAGACTTGAAATGTCAGTAACTTAATGCCAAAGAACATCAAGTAGGAGGAATGAGACGAAGTCGCTGTTGATGACACGGCATCCGTTGCTCAACTTCTGAGCAAGTGCCAGCATCTGACACTGAAGCATCTCTCTCATCCAGCTATAATGAGAAGTGGAAAAGCATTACTGACATCACTTGCATGCTGTGATGTTGGCTGCTTTTTCAAGATGTGGAAAAATAAAAGGAAGTGGTAGGGAGGCAGTTGATGGTTTTACTCTGAAAGACAGATATAACTCTGAACGCAACTCGTATGTCGTCACAGAAAATTTGGGTTTTCTGAATGGCGCGATGGTGGGGAATCTAGGAGGAGTGAAAATGACCTTGGGAAGGAAAAAAATTATATCTTTGCCAACCTGCCAACCATTTTTGAGCATGCAACCCTGACACCCACTCTCTCTCCAGCCTTACGATGTGTACAGCATGTCTTGTGTCCTTGAAAAAAACGTGTCAAATCCTCTAGTCGGAAAACATGAGCCGAGTGTCACCTAGAGGGGCCAGTGAATGTTTTAAAGATTCCACAGTGCTGCCAGGATTAAACCAGGCCAGGAAGATCCATGCGAATTGGATGAGACGGTCACAAGGGAGCCAGGCGCGCTCTAGAGGACGAGTACTTGGCTTCCAAATCTTTTAGCTGCTAATGAACCTTTGACTCTAAGAATCCTGTCCTACACATCTCTGGATTTTCATAGGTTCATGATTTTTAAAATGATTGATGATTTTACATGTTTTTTTATTAATCTGCCATTCAGGTAGATCCTAAAGGGGCTTATATACATTGAGGTGATTGTTTTGTTTTACTTTGAGATCATCTATAGATCCCGTGTTTCTACAGATACCACAATTTATTGGACATGTGTTTGTACAAAAACCTTAAAGGTATATAATTGTTTTGAAGAACCTTGGTAAGCAAGCAACACCGACCCATTGACTTCCATGTATGGACACAAAACCACTGAGACTTTTCCCAATGTATCATCTTTTGTGTTCCATTGAAAAAACATAATGTTCAGTACATAATGACAGAATTTTGATACCTTAAAGTATTCTGTCTCATGCCTCTTTATGTGTAATGCAGATTGAGAAAATTCACCCTCACGCAAGTGTACCTGCGGAGCAGATATGAAATTTGAAATTCGTATAGATGCGTATAAAAGAGGAAAGGGAGAATCTACAGTCCAGAGAAGTATGCATAGTAAAAGAGGCACCTCCCTCTTTGCTAGGACTTTATTTTTTCATGAAGGATTAAATATTAAACCTACATTTCTGCTCCAGTTGATTGCGTGTCAACACACAAGTGAGCATGTCAGGGTGGGGGACGAAGGGCAGACCATGATCCACATCTACATGGAATATACTGGCATGCTTTAGAAAAAAAATGTGTTGAGAAACACTGACTTCGGGAAAGAGTGTGGGCGCACGTGTTCGGAAAGGGCAACACTATCACTAATTCATGGGCAGTTTCTGCTCATCCAGACCAGCTCTGTTCTTCCAATTTTCTTTTTTTAAAACCCGTTCTCTCACAAACACACGTGCGTAGTATGGTGGTGCGGCTACTAAAGTGCACAGCAATGATAAATAAATGCGGATGTGACGTAATGGGGCAAGCGTGTGAGGCTAAGATTACGATAACTTTAGTGATGGAGAGATTAGAGAGTAAAGTCCATATGACATTGGCCAGGAAAACACCATGGCTTAGGAATCGAGGAGTCTACCTCTGCATGAACAGCCTTCAGTGAATCATCGATTAGTAATGTTACAATCGTCTAGACCGGCTGATGGTGGGAGGGTTGGAGAGACAGAGGTCCATATTGTGTTTGCTTTAGAACGCTCACAGCTTGCTTAATTCTGAATGCACTCAGGTTGACATAGGACGGCTGAACACATAAGACACACTTAAGAAGTCCTTGTTCTTCGCTTTTTATATCACTCACTCACATATGAATAGCCAACCCACAGGGCATGCTCCTCGCAAACAGCTTGAGCATGACTTTGTCACCATGTGAGGTCAACAGAATTTCAAAGCTAGCCAAACTTCAATCACACCACCACTATTAAGCGTTGCGGCCTTACAACAGCCACCTGTCCATCACCACTGCTGGTAACCTTGTCGAATCGTTGACGTCTGGGGACAGTTTGTTCCGTGCCCCTCCGTAGAGGAAGGTTGCCCTCCATCCGTTTTATGTAGTCATTCAGATTTCCACTTGATTTGATGCTACCTTTCTCAGAATGAGCGGGCACCCCTCTTTCCAGACAGCAATTCGGAGGGCCAAAGCAAAGCAATCAATTCTTAAAGCGGAGGCTGGAGGCTGAAAAAGAGCAGTGTCAAGGCTGCAGACGTATCCATATCAAAGGCTTTAAGGTCTACGGCTAAGAGTGGTGAGCAGCTGAATGGTACTGAGAGTGTGCGGATGATTAAAGCTAACCTGCTCAGAGCAGCGACGGCCATGCTCTCTCTCTCATGGCGAGCATAATTGATTTCAACCGCTTCCAGCTTTATATGTGTTGGTCTGTCTGTCTCTCACTGAAATCAAGAGCAATATTAGAAGTTTTCTCTGAGCAGGAGAAGGGTGTGATGGGAATCAATGGTTGCAGCAGTCGGGTCAGTACAGGCGAATTCTGGGTTCTTTTTATTATTACTGTTCTATATGATGAATGATGCTGTCCTGTCATTGATTGTGTATCGCAAGCGAGTCTAGAACCAACTAGTAATTTTTAGAGCATCGCTGTTTTCTGAAAGTCGAGATACAACTGCACTCTGGCCATATCCCAGTGGTGCTCCTGAGATGGATTTGTGGTCCCGGCGTTAGTTCTTTTATTCTTCTGAGGAGGACAAGAGCGGAAATGATAAATAATGTTGACATGCAATGTGTATAGTGACGTGAAAAAGAGAAATAGCCTGTAAAACCGAGTGAACTGTACCTTTAAACACGTGTAACTCATTCAACAATGCCTGCAATAAATCTTTATTAGCAGGTAAAATACTGTAGGAATATAGAGTTGCTCTCAAGTTCTCCAATGCAACTTAATTACGTAAAGACCATCTGAAGCCATGCCAAGGGAGCGCTAATAAACGCCTTGAAACTAAACACGCTATATTAGTGATGTCTTCCTTTCATTCATTATAGGAAACTAGGCTCATCCTTATCCACTCATCCTTTCATCTTTCCAGTCCCGTCTTTCACTCGCTCCCTCTCTTAACGCCTTCTCAATCTCTCATTACCAGATCCTCCCTGTCCATTAGCCCTTCAGGTTAGGATCGAGAAGGTTACAAATGAGTTCTCTGATTACTTGACTCTGCAAGCTTTTAAGAAGCCTCTAAAAAGCCAAGGCTCTGGAGCTATTTGCTTACCTCTTGTTTGGCTAACAAGCTTTTTCAAGTGCTCCTCATTGATTTGATTAAGATCCACCATGCTGCATAAAAACTCCACGGCTCTCTAATGTACTTTTCCTCATATTTTCTGAAACTTAGCAAAGTGATTAGGAAAGAAACATTCATCACATCTCATTATACAAACAGTTGTGGTCTAAATAATTATATCTCGTCCCTATCTAACCATCTTAGATGCGTTATCTCATACGCTCTTTTATCCACAGATACGCTTCACATTTAAAGCTACTTGCACCGTATCTCCTTATCTCTTCAGACGTTCTCCTGAGTGTCTCGTTCCCTTACAAACTTCAGAAGAAAGCCGCAGTTGTTACAAGCGCTTGAGTGATGTCAAGCGTATCGCTGGAGCGGGATGTCAAGCAGAAGATTGAGTCAGCACATTCGCCTTGTACAAGAACACTGCCTCATTTCCAGCCACTTCAGCTGAAATAGTTTGGAAACCGCACGCTACAGAAACATGCAAACTATGATAGCTTTGCATGTCTCCAGAGGACTCCAAACCAAAGCCGACATGGGCGATGAGCTTTCTGATGTGGTCAACCTCAAAAAACTCTCTTATGATTTCAACCCTTTATTATCAGTGTATTTCCAGGAAGATACAGAACAGTGTGACCATCATTAACTATTTTACAGTTTTTTTAAGTATTTGGACTGGTATCTGTACAGTACAGTAGCATTTAAACTATTGGTTCAACCACGAATTAACAGTTTGTTAAAATTTCCTCACCTCATGGTGAAGCTGTATGGCTTTCTTCAGATCCACAGGAGAATCTTTATGCTGCGCATTATTATTCTTTCCCATTGAATAATAGCATTCAGGTAGCAAAAAGGACAAAATACAATAAAATCAGTATTTGCAAGCTATTGATTTTGAAGTCCATATGATTTTTTTTCAGGAGAGTCAACCTTCAAATATCTACCGTACTTGTAGTTGGATCTTTATGAAACACTTTATCGTCAATAGCACGAACACAACTACAATTGCTATTTTTACTTCCTAGTTCATGGATGTTAAAACTGTGAAGCATATATTGGAAGGCATTGCCTCGCTCCAGCCTCATATCCGATTATCCCTGACACTCTAAATCTATTTATGTCTTTATGTAGTTTTATTTCTTTTTCTCGTTGGTTTACTCTAAGCCTGCTGATTGTAAAATTACAACATACCACATACTATATCAAGAAAGTTCAAACAAACTCTGCAATCCAAACTGGCCTTGTCGGACCAAGGTAGGAGGGAAGGTCAGCGATGGTATTTGTTGGGATTACAGCAAATAAACTCCAAAGCTAATGGATCCCTGTACACTGGAAAAGTCTTCAGTGACTCCAACCACAGATGCTATAACATTCAGCACCCTGCTATCAGGGACCATGCAAAGAGGGTGTGATCGAGTACTTTGTAAACTGGAAGCATATATGACTTCTAAGTGCCGTGCCTACACGGTATCTCATCTGGATGCTGGATCATTCCGCCATATTGCTACATTAACAGATAGCTGGGCTTAATTATTGCAGTTAGCTCGAGATGGGATGGGCTACATAAGACTACAGCATATGTTTTACATCCTTTAGATTAAAGCATATTGGTGATCATCTGAGCTACAAAACATCAGCGTAGATCGTCATCAGTATTGAATAATTTATGAGCAGCGATGAAAACCTTGTGCCTCTATCAGGAAGCCATACACGTCTCATAGCTGCATATTTACATATCCGTAAGAGAGTTTGACCAGATGTGATCTTCCTACATCCATATTCTGAACCCCCTCTGTTCATGCCAGGGCAAATCTTGCATTTCATTTTACACCCGCTTATTTAAAGGGATAGGTCACCCAAAAATGAAAAGATTTTGAAATATAGATATTTATCATAGATTTTATGCAATCAAACATCAGAAAAATAAGACCACCAACCAAAATAATTGATCTTCCAGCATTGTATAACTGAATATGTTTTTGGTTTAAGATTATAAGTCTTTATTTATGGGACCACAAAGAGGTGCACCCTACACAAAAGAGAAAGAGTTTGAGAACCACTGGTCTATTCAATTAGGCCATTTTTGAGATATCTATTGTAGACCTGTTTAGAACCTGACTATACAAAGGCATCATGTGTAACCAGCATTAACCAGACTGAAGCATTTGACAACTATATTTCCCATAGTATTCCCCAAGTATTTTCATGCCCGAATCATATAATATGGCCTGTCTCTCAAGGAAAACCCATTTGACATTAAAAGTGCTTCAGGTGAGCAAAAAAATATTTCTGGCACCCACTTTCCTCTGTGCTTATAAAAATCTAATATAGCCTAACGGTGGCAAGTGATGTTAAACAGGCGCCGTTTTCATTTAGGTCCTCTCTCGCCCCCCGCTCCCCTGTAGTCTTCTCCTCATTTCTGCTCATTATACTTGCCAATCTGGAAGGAGGAAGCAGTGACCTCCAGGGCTGAGATTAAAGAGGGCCGAGCTGAGGGCTGCAGTGTGTCCAACACGCTGGGCCAGAGCTGCAGAATGCAAGCCAATATTAGAAGATTCATAATTCATATCCCTTCTCCTGTTCGCATCAGCTTATAGATTCTCTCTCTGTCCACAAACAAAAACGTATTCTCTATTCTAAATCACCTATCCACATCACATGTATATCCCATACTACGTGACTGCCAGCAAGCTGAAGTATTAACTATGGTAAACACATGCTCTTCCTTAACTACTGGCAGTTGAAAGCTAGTTAACTATTTGAGCCTTTCTTTCCAAAATTATGCCACTGTTTTCCCAGGTACTGTCACCTTAGATTATAGCAGGAACAACAAACAAATATTATGTGCCACAAACTTAACTTCCGGTATAGACCTCCGCAGAGAATCAATAACTATCGAGTAGTTTTAATTTAATTCAATGATTATACAATAAAATATGAATAAACATTATTACTTATTAAAATTTAATTGTTATATTATTACCAAACACGGACCGGAAGTTCTGTGGACTTCGTGCCAGGCATGTGCGTCCGATGAATACATATAACGCAAGGAAGCTACTAAAGAAAAGCTCTGTAAGGGATCACAGCAAACAATAATTTTCCAGGGTATTTGTTCAGTTCTCCAGTAAAAACATCTGAAACGATTTGTTTCCCCATTTGGCAAACTGTTTTATCTAAAAATGAAAAACCATTTTGACAGTGGAGTAGGAGGATTAACTTAATTCAAGCCTCTGAAAATATTTGGTATTATTATCTTTTCACAATTTTTCCAAAATTAATTAATTTTGTTCTAGGGGTGTTTACATATTTTTACTAGAAAACCAAGAAATCACTGATTGAGGAAATTCTTTTTTTCTTGCAGTGGACACAATTTATTACGATGCCTACAAATGGATTTTTAATTAACCTACCGGGCAAAAATCCATATCTGCTGGCATGTTCATAATATCTGACCTCTTGCACAGAAGAATATATTGACTTGAGACGGTTCCGTTGCATTCCCAGTCTAATGCAAATCACTCTCATTTGTCTATTTTAAAATATGAACTTTGTACTTTGTGTACTGTCTGACAGCTAATATTACAACAGCATAGTGAGACAAGATATTTAAAGATTCACTCTTTTTGATACTATGGTTCATTTGTTTACAACGCGGCACGCTGGGACGTCCCGCCTAATTGTCGGTAGTAAAATGCCAGAGGGTTTGGAGGACATGTCAGAGCCGAAAAACTCCTCTGTAAATATCAGTCTAACAGGGGAGAACTCCCTATCCCTTTATATACTTAATATCGCTCTCAGTCTACTATACTACATCAAATGTATGGATTCTCAAAATGAATCTGAAAAGTGATTTACAGTATATTAAAGACATACATGTATTAGTATATGTGCTCCCCGGGATCAAACCCAAGATTTTGGCGTTGCAAGTTCCAAACTTCCATTATTTGCTCACACTCAAATATCTTCTTTTGTGGTTTATATAGAAGAAAGAATCATATACTGTACACGTTTTGAATGACATGAGGGTGAATTACATGTTTTTTGTGTGTATGACCTATCCCTATAGAGCTTTAGGAATAAAAACGCTATTAAAGCTTGTCAGACCACTGTTTTGGTGGCATGTCTAATCTACAACCAGAATCCATCAGTTATCCATCAGGCTTGTGACATAAATGCTACCTTGTGACCAACGCTTTCCATGAGAGGTCATCATCCAGCAGCCATCTGGATTGTGGATTTAAAATTTAAAACCGCTGGCGGTTGAGTTCCTGTTCTAGCATTTTTTATTTTTGAGAAGCCTGCTATAGCTTTCAATAAAGGCTGAACCATCCATTTGCCACAGAAAGCGCATCCTGGAGTGAGCAGCTGTAAAATGCTCAAGGCAGTCCTGATCTCAATAAAGAAAAGAATTCTTGTCTGGTTTTGTGTGACAGCTGTGTGTTTAGGCACATAGGGTTTTGTTAGCTTGTGTATGTAATCTTCACAGTGTGAAACAGACGGATCATCACGTACCATGAACAACAGCTGTTGAAAGCTTCTATTGCTGTTCCACGGGTTGGACTGTATCTACCCTTGCATAATGATGGGATATTTTATGCTTTGGATGCTGTATGTTTCAGCTTTGTTCCAAAATCTGGTGATCTGGTTAACTAGACATCATTTTAGAGTAGCAGTAACTGTTGCACAGAATTATGCAGCATTATGCAAACCTTGCTGTGAAAAAAAACATGTTCAACCAGATAAAACATGTTTGACAGTCTTACCTGGTTTAAACTGGTCTCCCAGCCTAGCAAGGTGACGGTCTAGCTTGTTTTCCAGTCGGATAAAGCTGGTCTCACGAGGCTGAGAGACAAGCTAAGACCAGATAAGCAGCTTTGTTGTGGTTAAAGGGACAGTTCCCCCAAAAATCATTTACTCACCCTCTTGTCACTTCAAACCTGTATTACTTTTTCTTTCACAGAGAACAGAAGAAGATATTTTGAAGAAAGTTGGTACCGAACCGTATAGGCACCCATTCACTTCCATTGTATGGACCACAAAACTAAGTGAATGGTGCCAGTTAACAACATTCTTCATAATAAATAATAAAACGATTTCCATTTTTGGGTGAACTATCATTTTAAAGCTTCGCAGATACAATGTTAGTTATATTTAGATTTAATTGAATGCCAAAAGCCATTCCACAAAACAATCATTTGTTTTTTATGCGCTAATATAGATAACACTGAGGTAACTCTGTGGGTTTTGGAACAAAGACTTAGCTGATGTGTATCGTGTGTATCCAAGGGAATGTGATTTACTTTAAAAAGGCTTGTGTAATCACAGACACAATTTCTGGTTTATGATATGCTATACACACAAGCACATTACATTATGTGGGCATGTCACATTTTCATACTCAAACAGCAAAAATTGGCTATGGCATTATGCCGCGTGTGCCCGGCTGATTTCATTTCGAGAATATTAGCTGGTATTTGCGTTTTGGACGCGGCAGCTGTGTCTCTACCCCTCGATTATTTCAGCATCCATTTCGGCTTTTTAAAAGCCCTGACACATAATTCACCGCAGTTAACCTGACGGACAATGGCACAAAAATACAGCTATCGAACCTCTGCTTTTAACAAATGGATGGTTATGGGGCATAAATATCCACGGGCCAAAAAAATGACAGCAGCTCCTTTAATGCCCTTACGTGTTCAAACCGTGTTATACTCATGATAATGGCCTGGCAGTGTAAATACCATCTGTAAAGTAACTATTAACAGGGCTGTCAATGTACGTCCATGTGCCAGGAGGCAAATACTGCATTAATGTCATCCCGTTGGCTAACTACAGAAGAAGCCGACACAGAAGAAAGGCCTGTCGATGTGAGTTCAATGAGGGGAAGTATAATATAGCCCTTGACACAGCAATCGATAAAGCGTGTCTGTAGGGGGATACAGTGTTCCTCTGCCTCCACAGATTGAATCAGCCTCTGTAATGACAGCTTGTGTGTTCTTTTAGCTAGGCTGGGTGAGATCTCGCTGGACTGCACCTCAAACCATCCAGGCCTGGTAATGTTTCCATGAAAGCCAGTATCCACTCCAGACCAGCACACTTCCAAAAAATAACCACTCTTACAGCGCCGAGGGGAAAATGAAGGAGCGGGCTGCCATACTGTTCAGGCTCCTACACCTTTGTGGACCTCACGCTGGGGAAGCGGGGACAGATAAAGGAGAATGGAGAGAGATGAAAGATGCGGCCACATCTGTGGAGAAGGAGCAAGCTGAAAGACAAGAGAATGTGAGCGAGTCATAGGTTAGAGGATTAATAGAGCGTGCTGTGGAACTGGAATGAGAGGTTAGGTGAGGCAGATAAAACGAAAGACAGAAATAGAGAGTGGGAGTGCAAGCTCATGCTTTCCTCCCCAGCCGCATCTATTCTGTCAGAGAGGGTTAATATATATATACTGTAGCACGCACAGCACGCAATGTGTTTAAATAGATCAATAGATAGGAGAGAGAACAGATGTCTTGTGATTAAAACAGAAAAAAATGTACAGTGGAAGCCAGTTACAAAGAATCACAAAGGGCTTCAAGGGGTGAAGAAGAAATGAATGAGAGAGGGAGAGAAAGAATGTGTGTAGTTTTTTGCCACTTTTGTCCCCAAAGTCCCTTTAAGGCAAACAGTTCACTCAGCGGCCGTCTAGTTAAAGCCTCAGGGCAGCTATTTATGTAGGCAACAAGCATGCGAGTATTGCTCTTTTCTGCTTCAGTGGAAAAAGAACCAAAATGTCCTGTCAAGATATTGTTTCTATAACATACAGTGTCTCAAGTATCACCCAGGGTTGTCATGCACCCTTTTTTTAAGGGGACACAGTGTGCACAACACACAGAAACATGAAATTTAACTGTAACATAAAAGTTATTCACTTTAAGTGATGCTACCTGTACGCCAACTGGCACATAAAATCTCAATAGGAGGAAGAGGGTGCAGCTCACTCATAACTGATATAATGTCTTCCTATAGAATCGTGCAACTGATTAATTGATGCATAACTCTTGATTTGGAGGTTGCATGCAAAACTGACTGTTCAAAAATCTGAGGGGGCAGGATTTCCAAATACTTCCCCTCATCTAGCCCCTCCCCAACCCTCACACTATTGGCTGATCTAATGTTGCTACGCGGGCTTAGCTGGTCAAACCAACACGGCAATGTGCAAAAACAGAAATTACACTTTTGCTCTATGACTGTGTGAAAGTTCACACTTCTTCTTAAAAGAGAGACATATGGAAGATATGTTAAGTTGAATCTTCTTGAACGTGAGTGTAATAAGATTTAATAGAGGGAAAGAAGGAGGCGGGAACCGGCGGACAAAACAAACAATTAACACGGAAGTAACCGGCAGCCACCTCACGGTAGACTGCCGGCCATAAAACATAAACTTAACACATGTTCGGTCCCGATCCTCTCTTGTCAACAGTCCTGCCGCTTGTCCTTTTAAGCTTCCGATCTCCTCCGTAAGATATGCGGGACCGCACATCTGGTTGCAACTATCACTCACGCCACCGGCCCCGCCTCACGGCTCTCGTCCCGCCTTCCTCACCACAGTGAGCATTACATTTGCACATAACCACTAAGTGGTTCATGGGTCAAGTCGATCTATTCTTTGTATGCATGGCGACAAGAAGCCTCCTAGACAAATGTAACCACGCTCTTGAAAGCGGACAGATAGTTTCAACTAATGATCACCCAAGGGACTGTTTGAGGAGCGCTTCAAAAAAGGAAAAATGTGTTCAAGGGTGCAAATCATCTAAATGAGTCTCACATTTTAAATCTTCCTAGATTAAATAGACCCTTCGCTAAGGCACATGCCTTAAACCATCGACCAATCCTACATTAGCACAAAAGTCAGACAAGCATTCTAATGTATGCAATGCGCGCCTGTGAGTTTGGATGATGCCCCAGATTTATTTGCATGAATAAGACGTCCAAAGTCACAACATGTTTTACTCTGACTGAAAGAGAAGTATGTTCCAGATCTGCCTGAAACTCCTCGATTAATCATGCACCAACATTTCTACATCAGTTTGTTGTAATGTTTGTATGACGCCACCCAAATGTACATGCAAAGAAGAAGGCTTCAGTTATCACAGCCTTGGTGCTCATGTCACAGTAGAAATGCATAAGACAAATAAAAACATACCTCTTTATGCGTTTTTGATCTGCTCATTTTATTATTTAATCTGACACTGCTGTTTTTGCCGTACTGTTTTTGCAACTGTTATGACGCGATTTTTTTTGATTGAGAGATGAACTGACAATCGGCCTTGTCCTGGAAGTTTGTGGCTATGGTAAGGAGCGTAGCATTTCTGGCAAACACTTGAGGTATTCAGCCAATCACAACGCAATGTGCAACTGGCAAATCAGAGCACACTGTGCTTTCCAGAGCGATGAGTTTTGTTAAAATCTACGCGTTTTAGAAAGTCGGGGCATAGAGGAGCTATAATAATGCACGGAATGTGAAAAATAAGGAGTTTTCCCTTCTTAAAATGTGTAAACACATTGTAATGCACAAAAAAGGCATGTTAATGATGTTTTTAATCATGTCGTATGACTCCTTTTAATTAATCTGGAGATGTACATGCTGTGCATAAAACAATGCATTAGCCCTCGCTTTCAAATTGACTTGCATTACACGAGTAAGGACATGCATTACAACCAAGGTAAATTCATTTGTAATTCATTAACGTTAATTCAATTACATATTTTTTACAGATTGATTCAGGTCACAGTCGAGGCAACAGTAAATAGAGTTCTCTATACAATAGCAAATGTTGTTAGGGAAATCTGAGCAAGGCGGCGTAACAAAGAGTGGCAGGGCTTAGAGAAGGGTCAGTTAGACTATGTTCACACTGCTAGCCATAATGCTCAATTCAGATTTTTTACTCAAATCCGATTTTCTGTTTAGCTGTTTACATTATGTTTAAGAATGTGGCCCATATCAAATTGCAGTGTGAACTGGTCGTGGTCCAGAACAGAATCGCATGCGCACAATAACAAAACGTCACACGCAGCATGCTCAGAGTAAACCTGTGAAGCCGTGGAAGTTTGTATTTACCCATTAGAAGCTTATATTTTTAAAACGATGTGTTGCGGAAGCCACAAAATTCACGACCAAATAATAAGGAGCACAAGGAGCAGGGGGGAAAGGCACTGACTTGCTCTCCTCTTTATTCTTAGGTTTAAACACGTGACACAGTAGGTCGCACCGGCCCAGAACTATGACGCGGGTCGATGTAGAATGACGCAAAAGTCACATGAATTCCAGTATGACCGTTCAGACTGAGGTCGCATTACGAAACTTCAGACCTGTATCTGATTTATGACCACAAATGGAAGTGGCTCAGATCAGAGTTAAAAAGATCGGATTCCATGTGGTTTGCTCCATTCACACTGACATGCAGTAAACAGATCTGGATCACATTTGAGCAAAAGAAATCAGATTTTTGTGGCAGTATGAACGTAGTTTTAGGAGATTAACTTTAATGTGGACTTTCATTAGGATCTATTGACAGAAATCCAATGCAATATACTATATATAACTCATAATGAAGCTTTGTGTTTTTATTACCTTAGAATGAGCTATTTCTTTCTACATATACCGCGGGTCCTCTTACATGGAAGTTGCCATGTTGTTTCTACAGTAGCTATAAATGGACAAACTGCTCTAGAGAGCGTGTTTTGTAAATACGTAATCTCCTTCAGCGTAAATATGCAAAATTGTGATGACATCTTATTTCTCTGTCAGCCATCGTAAGTGATTTGATAGGAAATTCGTAACCTCACTGCTAGATGTCGCTTAATTTCATACACTGGACCTTCAAGGGTGCACTACACGTCTAACACACCCAATCTTGGTTGTCAATCCATACAATAAAGATCAACATCATCTGAAGAAAGAATTTTTTTTTATAATTTACTTACATTCATGTCATTCGAAACATGTAGGACTTTCTTGCTCCTGCAAGATATTTTGAATAATGTTGGTAACCAAACAACACAAGGCCCCATTGACTTCCATTGGACTAAAGAGTCATATAAAGTACATGTGTTGAATGGCAAGAGGATAAGTTTTTTTGGGGGGCGAACTATCCCTTAAGCAACACCATACAGAAGACCCCTGGATCCACAGCTGTTTGCCAGTTTAGTCTAGACAGCTCTGCTCCACCATCACACGGACAGGGGAAATAGAAACAGCTTGTACAAATCACTACTTCTCCCATATCAACACAACAATAGAATAAGACAGCAAAATTACTGTAGCGCCAAGAAAAAAAAGAACTTCCAAACCAGACTCGTATAGGGAGAATAAAATAAACGATGGCTGTAAATTTTATTGTTCCATTAATCAACGTGACAGCTGGCTGGCTCCCATACCCGTCAACCGAGAGAATCTGTACAATGATATACAAATGTGGAATAACACCCTGAATGAGTGACCGCCATCGATCCAGATGACAAAACTGCCTTTGACCTCCCTTGGGATTTGATTTTTAGGCAGCTCCATAGTCCGAATGAAAAGCAATGCCAACTCTTTGGCACAAACACACCCTTACTGGATAAAATACAGTAGTGTGTCATTATGATACACAGTCGGAAATTCAAAGTCAGGACTGTTAGTGTTGACATCTAAGACACTGCTTTACTGTGTAAATAATTGAAAAAGCACCATCTTGCTGCATATTTCTTCATGGTGAACTAACTGTTATGATGTCAAAGAGGCAAACTACTTCCACAATATCTCTGGTTAGAAACATGTTTTCATAAACATTTAATAAACTGTAAAACACATCGAGTGGCACAGGGGGATGGTACAGGTTTCTTTTTTTTCTTACCGAAGTCTGTGTCAACTTACAAACAAGAAAAATGTGCGACATATACATTACAAATACAGATGGTGCTCAAAAATGATAATTCACTTTCTTTGCATTTAATGTAGATGTGTATATGTATTCATAGTGATACAAACCCATAGTGTTTTCAACACCACTCCCTGAGCGAATTATATATTAGTTTTTTTCTAATATAGCAAGCGTGTGATGGATTTAATCGGTTGCTTGTTTCACTCATGATACCAGAGACTTGAATGACAGTCTGTGACATTTAAGCAGGATCTACAGCATTGCTGTGCTAATAGAGCAGAGGAATGACCATGCTTGGCAATTCCCTGTGTATTACCCCCATCAGGAATCGTAAACAAGCAACAAACATAAAGTTGACAAAGGTTATTCCAGTCACATAAAGGCATATGGTGAAGTAGACATGACAACAAAAGCTTTCTTTGCCAGTTCTCTTTAAGCTTTTAAATGGAGAGAGTCACTTTTACACACCAAATCAAACTACAACAAAACGGTTGTGCGTCACAGCCAAACTTTCTCCCATCCTTTAATTTCCCTTCTTACGTCTTTTATTCTCCCTTTCTAGTTATCTCCCTACCTTTTGAATCAAGCCAGTACAAAAGAGCATCTATTGTGCCACCCCAGAAGATCGCTGGAGCTCGCCACCCCTAACACAGGCTTCTTTGCTCTCCAGGCCTCCTCTACCACACAGCATAATCCCTGTCATTGTGCTCAGCGTTTGAAAAAACAAAAACAAGGGATATCGATCAGCTGTGGTCACAAACCAAAAGCTGGAGATATGACATCAAAAAGCAATGTATGGCACACAAACAGGGTGAGAAACTCTCCAAAATACACCCTTTGCTTATCTACAGTAGGAAGTGGGATAGGTTGTAATTGGATTTGGATGATAATTTTAAGACTTGCTATCCAGACAACACTCCACAGACAAGACCTCCGACTTCCACAATTCCCTCCTTGATACTGTTATTCCTGAAGGCCCAGGCCAGACTGAATAATCACATTGGGCTCTCAATGCGTGTATTGTTTGCTTATGGGCTGGATATCTGATGCTGGGATCGGCTCGTTTACACTGTTAATTCATTTTATAGTGAAAATAAGTAACAGTACAAGTATGTGAGACGGATACAGTAGATAAAAGAGCATATTAGAAAATCACAATAAAAAGATACAAGTACATTTTAAAGGGATACTTCACCAAAAAATTTAAATTCTGTCATCATTATTTACTCACATTCAAGTTGTTCCAAATCTGTATACATTTCTTTGTTCTGATGAACACAGAGAAATATATTTGGAAGAATGTTTATAACCAGACAGATTTTGTCCCCCATTTACTACCACATTAGTAAAACATATAATGGTAGACAAAAGAACTTCTCTGTCATACATTCTTCAAAATGTCTTCTTTTGTGTTCAACAGAACATAAAAAAGATAAAGTAATTTTTCCTATTATGGGAGTCAAGATCTGTTTGGTTATAAGCATTTATACAGATTTGGTACAAAGCATTTATACAGATTTGGTACAATTTTAAGGTAATGATGACAGAATTTGTAGGTGAAGCATCCCTTTATGGAGGGAACGTCGAACAGCGTCGCTTAGGGACGTAATGACGTATGCCATTTATCGAACTATGTAGTGTAACATGTAAAACGGGAACATGAAAGGTATATTCTTAAAGCAACTCATGTTGATTACTCAGAATAAGGCAAATTATTTGATAACTGATGTCCATGTAAACGTGGTCACTATGGAGTTGGCATGCCGCCATATTGGATGGGGTTCTCTGTACGTGTTTAAATTGCTATGGAGCCTATGGCTAAATAAGCTCAAAATATGAATTGTTTTCTCTAACAAACATATTGCTTCAAAATACATTTATTAACCCCTTGAAGCCATATGGATTACTTTTTATGATGGATAAAACCGAATTTTAGAGCTTCAAAAAATCAGTTTGCTGTTTGCTGGTTTAATGAATTAGCCAACATGAACTAACAATGAACGATACAGCATGTTTATTAATACTAGTTCATGGTAAGATCAGCATTTACTAATACATTATTTAAAATCAAACGTTGTATTTTATTCTACAATTGAATATGTTATATTATTCAGTGATAGTTCATTGTAGTTAAAGCATTTACTAACGCTAACAAATACAACCATATTGTTCTACCAAAAAGTCAATCATGACTTTTAACTACAATAAAAGTTATATTTGCCTTAGCAAAGTTGCCCCTAGCAGAAAATACATGAAAAATAGATCAGAGGCAAAGCTTTGCTCCTTTTTCCCTGATATTTCTCTATGACCTTGATGGCAAGCAGAAGCTACTGTATACGGTAATTAGTGCAGCTTGTGGTGCTGTTCATCGAAAAGGCATTAATGCATATCAGCCCTCAGGTCCTCAGCTGCATTCCTCTTCCTTCTCGCTCTCTCTCTCTCTCTCTCTGTAGCTTCCGGAGTCACTCAACCTTGTGATCCTGCGCACGCTGCATCAACAAACAGGCCGTGGTCCCAACAAACAAGCGCACAGCATTTTATCATTCTATTTACAAATATCAGCATTCATGGCATATGCATGTGGAATAAATAAAGATGCGGGGAAGAGAGATGCTCTTTCCTCCCTGGTGATTTCAATGGCATAATGGTCAAATAGAGATACGCAGGAGGCCTCACAATGGGACGTACAGTACACCAGAGAATGACAACAAGAGAGGGACCTTAATTGCTCAGTCATGCACAATGCCAACAAAATGGGTATTTTTTCGTAGAAATGTGTGCTTTTTCAGCTGGAATAATATGCAAGAAGGATTGAAGCAGAAGTTGGAGAATAGGTAAAGGAAGGACAAGGAAGCAAAATATAGATTTGGTATGGCTCTGTATAGAGATCTTGTAGTCTGTTACCTCTGTGGTTCCAGCTGTACTTCCATGAAGAGGCTTGTGTAGCATGCGCTGTACTTGTTCCAAGGGAGAATAGGACATGGCCAGAAGCGCCAGTGTATAGTGCACCACTCCAACGTTCACCCTTACAAACAAAGAGCACTGCAGGATTTAATCTTTGGATGCACAGAAACCAACAGCAACTAAAATGAGATCTTTTCAATATCTCAGCCGTCTCTCCTGTACAGCAGTGAGATAAGCGTTAACAGTAGCTTAAAGGTCCAGTGTATGAATTTAAGTAGCATCTAGTGGTGAGGTTGCAATTTGCCAACGACTCACTCCACCCGTCCTCCCTCTTTAGAATCACAACGGTGGCTGACACAGGACTAAGATGACATCAGGTTTTCGCTTCTTTGCCGAAGGACATAATGTATTTACAAAAACGCACTCTGTAGAGCAGTTTGTCTGTTTAGAGCTACTGTAGAAACAACATGATGAATTCCAAGCAAAGTGACCCACGGTGTATGTAGATAAAAAATAGCTCATTCAAAGGTAATACAATTTATTTTATTAAAATGTATACACATCTGAAGACAGTTATGTATATTATATTGCATTTCTGTCAATAGACCCTACACAAGGAAATACACATTGGACCTTTAAGTCTCTTGATTTTCAGATTTTTATCCAGAAAAACAAAACTCAATGTTACGTCACATGTCTCCTCAAAAATGTTCCTCTGAAACCAGCATGTGGTACTAAAACTTGAATTTTAACATATCTTATGAAACTATTCCCAGACTAAATTATCTGAGCTATGCACTTCATATTCCTTCTAAAGCTCGATACACTTATTGCACGTCAAAAATTGTCCCATTTGTATCTATTTTTAAATCTCCTAAGGAATTTTAGGATAAGCGTTGTGTGGAGCTACAGAAACTGAGAATCCATTTAAAGCAAGAATTACATAACAACAATAAGCCATACTGCTGAAAGCGACGCTCCAAAAGTTATGTTAGCACAAACGCACACCTCCTGCGATATGGTAACCAGGCCTCATGTTAACAACTGCTTTCAAAAACCTGGCATATTAAAGCAGGCGACTTCGAGTAGGACAGCCAGAACGAAAGTGAACGAGGCAGTGTCGAAGTGAGCAAAGCAAAACCCTGAATGGACACTGATGGTGTTGGTTTTTCAGAGTGGCTCTGAACAGGTTTGTTTTTTTCCCCCAGGAACATAAAGAGCAGATATTTACAGCCCTAGGCTGTGCTTGTCAAACCCGTCTCCTCTGCTCGTCTCTGTGGTGCGTGATACTGCAAACATCCAGACCACTGCACTGCTGCAGTCCCTGAGCCCTCGCAGTGTACTAACCCAACTAGAAGCATCTAGCAGCCAACCACGTCCAATTCCTCCATCTCTTTTATTGCGTAAGCCGTTTTGTGCACGCCTTTCTAATCGATGTTTGAATCAATAAAACATTTCTGCTATTTTTAACAAGCCTCAGGTGAGCTTTGAAAAAACAAGTGAGAGATGAAAATGAGCCAGAACAGAGAATGAGCCTTTGTCGTATGCAAAAAAATGCGGCCCATGTTATAGCTCACTACTGAAAAGGAACAAAACTGTTTCCTCTTCACTTTTGTTCTGCACTGTATTCATTTGCTGTCTCGTTGAAGGAGTTGCTTGCAACTGAGAATTGCGGGATGGCAGAGGGGAGAGAAACAGAAAGAGAGAGAGAGAAATAAAGCGATAGAGCCATCAAAAAGCAATCATAGCTTGATGGAGTGAGGCTGTGGGCCACAGACAAATGGAAGGGTAGCAAATGACAGCCTGGTAGGGGTAAAAATGAGAGCACGAGTAGGAGAAACATTAGGCCTGCATAAAAAAGGCTCAGTTGACTAGCACAGCTGAGGTTTTTAACCCACACAGAAACCATGTGTTTGTGTTTGTATAAAGTCCCCACAGGAGCTTTCTATACATAAACATTTCCAGTTAACTTAGAATTGAAAATTGAAAACCATTTACTCACCCTCATGTTGTTACGAATCCATGTGACACTATCCTGCATCGAAAACAAAACCTTTCCATACAGGGAAAATGTTATGTGAATGGTGACCAAAAGCAGTCAAGCTCCAAAAATGTCTTACACCACTTACATCAAACCTGATGTGACACATTATATCATACTGTACATATGCAATCGTGAATCAATTTAACAAAATTAGGTTTACAGTGTCGACCTTTTGTGTTCCACAGAAACAATCAGAGAGTTCTCAGATTGCTCGCAATAGACCGATGCGATTTTGAGACGCGATGATGCGCTGGAATAAAAACAATAGATCCCCATGAAGCCTTTTACAGTGCGTGTGATCAATCGCACTGCGAGAAAGCAATGTTTTTTTGTCCAGTGTGTCGATTTTTCCCCGTCGGCCTGCGATGAAACGCCCCATCCAATTAGATTTTAGTTTTACACAACGTGGCCGGAGCCACTGCAGTTACACAAACGGCCACACAGTGGTGAAAAGGCTCTTATAATATATAATAAATGTAACAAACGGGTCAGCTGTGGCCTGGTGGTTAGAGCGTTGGGATAAAAGCGTCTGCCAAATGTATAAATGTAAATAACTGCAGGGAAAGGCACACCAAAAAGTTTTCTGATTTGGTAGATGCACTAAGGGCCCGATTATAGCACTTAAATGCACATCTGATAAGCCCTTTAGGAGAATTAATATGTCTTCGTAAACCAAAGTTACGAAAGACATGATTGAACAGTACCTCTGCTGTCTCCATGGTGGTAGGTAGACCTTTCAGTGGGACCAGGTGGCAGGCTTTGGAGAACCGGTCAACTGTGCCAAGACTGTAGGTGTATCCATTAGAGACTGGCAGGTCAGTTACAAAATCCACTCCTAGGTGTGAGGGGAAATGGGTAGAGGTACTGATTTCCAGAGGAGTCTTATATGTGTGGAGGAGTCTCTGTCATGGCACATTCCCTGCATCCTCTCATGTACCTTCTGATTTCGGCTGTCATTCCGGGCCACCAGAAGCGGTCTTTTTGCAGTGGGAGGGTTTGATTGGTCCCTGTGTGCCCAGTGCCCAGGGAAGTCTGGCAAGCCTGGACGAGAGGATTCCTTTGACTTCGTGCGACATATGTATGGTCCGGGGGACACCCCGGCGGAGCAGGCTAGGAGACACTGGAAACTGGTGGAAAAGGGTCCACCGAACCTGACAAGGGATGAGTCTCAGCATCCTGGAGATATTGCAAGTTCCAGTGAACATGGTAAAGGAATGGAGGGCCCCCTCCAGCCAGTGCCTCCACTGTAACACAATTACTGTAACACAATTACAAATAAATACATTCATCATCTCGAGTGTGTAGCCTATATAATAACAAGGCTACACAGAGTACAATTACATATTTATGTGAAGCAAACCACAGTAATTAATATCCATAATATCCAAGTCCACTTACGGACAAATTGGTCACTTCTTTTACAGACACAACAGAGTGAACTCATTGCCCATCAGTGCTACCTAGCCTACAGGAATGAAATAGATGTTGGCGATCAGTCCCATCACCCTATTTGTGAAAGCAATGTTCATTGGTCATTCGCATAACTTAATCGCGTCGCCTGCAATCTGAAAACCCCTTAACACTTTACAAAAGGTGCTATTTTGTTAACAGTTGCTAACATTAGCTAACAATTAACAGTGTAGTTTTTCAACATTTATTAATCCTTGTTAATGTTAGTACAATTATTCATTTTGATATAATGATAGCAACGCGCAAGTTTATAGTTTACTAATTTTAGAAGACACAAACTTTAATTTAAAATGAACTAAGATTAAAAAATACTGTAGAAGCATTGTTCATTGTTAGTTCATGTTATCTTTTAACTAATTGTTAACAAATGGCACCTTATTGTCAAGTGTCACCAAAGTAACTAAAACAGGTTTGAAACAACACAAGTGCGAGTTAATGATGATGACCGGTATTGATTATTTGCTCTGTGCTCCCAAGAGACCTCTCAGACACAAACACAGAGGACAGTACATCCTCTCTGAATGTATTTATCTCTGCAGGTCTGTTAACCCCTCTGTATTCCATGGCTCACACAACCAGATGTGTTTATACTAGTCTATCTGGATCAGTGACAGTCGGATGGCTTTAGATTTGCTCTGTGGTTGGAGCTCTCATCTGGACGTATCAGCTCTGTCTTAGTCCATCGCAAACACCTCAAAACATGAAGCGGGTATGAGAATTATTAGGAGGACAAAAAGAATGTATCTTGGCAGTGTGACTACAACAGCGATGTAAATTAATAAGTGAGTGAGTCTCTTTCTGGATGTGCCACATGTGTAAGCTTAGTGGCGGCACTTGAAGCACATCTCAGAATGCTAACAATATTGATTTTGCTGTTTGGATGTGTGTCAGAGGTGAGTAGAGATGCAAAACACGCACCAGCCTAAGAGGGTTTGCCGGGTCCTAGCTGTTTGAAAATGCACTCCCTGCCAAGAAATCCTGAGATACATTTTTGTTAAGGATGAATTTTCATTTTGAGAAGTAATTACAGATGTACATATGTCTTGCATTTGCACATGGTACAGAGTGATGCAATTACAGCATTGAGAGTTAGTTAGTGTATGTTTCATAGCTGATGTGCGAATGTTCTCTTTGTGGCAGACATATATATTCTTTAACACAAAAGAGCCACAGGGACCTGCCAGTTCTGGTACATATTCACACTTCTACCTTAAAGCACACTAAATATTCCTGCATATTCCTGAGGTCATCTTTGCCAGTAACACCGTCTGCCTTTAGTGCCAATGTTACAAATAGTACGTGCTATTTTGTGCTATTAAGTGTAATGTGTGCCCATAATTTAAAAAGTTCTATAGTATAAGTGGAGATGCAGTTTTAACAGAACAGCTGGGTTGTTTTAAAGGTCCAGCATATGAAAGCGGCATTTAGTGGTGAGGTTGGGAATTGCAACTATTGGCTCACTTCAACCCTCCCCCTTTCAAAGCATAACAGTGGCTGACACAGCACTAAGATGTTGCCACATTTTCGCTTCTTTGCCGAAGGAGATAACCTATTTACAAACGCGCTCTGTAGAGCAGGTGAAAACAGAGTAATGTATATTATATTGCATTTCTGTCAATAGATCCTCCAAAGAATTACACAAAGCACCTTTAACCCATTGCTGGGTCAAATATATTTTTTTTTGTGGTAATGTAACCCAATAGCTAGGTCGAAAATAACCAAGTATTTTTTATAGTGTACATTATGCAATGGTGTCCTGGGCCATTGCCATAGCATTGCTAAATGTGTCTACATACTGTATTGTTCCTAAATGTAAATCAATAGGATGTTTTAACTCTATTCAACACAATCTCATGGCAACTCATAACCTTTTTATGAGGTGGCGAATTTGTATGGATCACACAAACGCTTTCTCGTTCAAATGCTTTGTTCATATGAAATAACCACCTAGTAAAACAGCTATGTTGTCCCATACGATCAGGTTGGCCTATTTTATCATCCAAATGCTTATGAAAGTAAACGCACGCCTCTCCTTGAAAAGTTGCATTATTTGAGCTATAATTTAATCCCTAAATGTGTTACTAATTACAAGAGTGGTCTCATTACAAGAAGCCACACAATAATTACATTTAAAGTATATCTGTAAGTACATTAAAGTGCACTTATGTAATTAAACTATAACATAAACACTCTATGGTACAGTGTGACCTGATTGCTTAACTAAATGATTGCAGGAATGAATTACAGGAGATTAATAGGTGGCAAATGTGTACCTTCAAAAAACTGTAGTGTGAGAAAGCGAGCGAGTGCACTAAAAATCTAATTAGGACATGGGGAAAAGTGCAAATGATGAGCTTAATCTCTCAGCCTGTGCCAAAGAACACTTGATTGAACAACAGTTCACTTACATCCCAGTCTTCTCGTATACATGGAAAGAATTATAGAAATTATAGCCAGTGGCGGAACCTCTACTGTGAAATGGGACGTGAAAGCTATTCACACATGTCACATTACTCATCGGCTTTGAGAATTGTGTCAACTCCGCAACTCCTTTTGAAGAGATTCCCATCATGCCGTGAGTCTTTCCAGGTGATTTGCAACGTTATGCTAACAGTACCACAATTACATAAAATAAAACGGCATCTACCAGCTGTCTCGGTGTGTGTACTGTATGTAAATATACAAGGGTCAAGTAGAGCACTTGTCTCACGTAGCTCGATGTGCTTTTATTCGTAACCGTGTTCTTAAACGTGTGGGTGTGTGCTTTTGACGGAAGCTTTTTTCCTCTTCATCATAAACGAAAGATCGGTCTGCATAATATCTGCATTTGTATGAATCATTACTAGCATCATGTAGCGTTTGAGAAAAGCCAATAAGGAGCCAATGAACATATTTCATGCACTAAACCTACATTCTTGAACTAAATATAAAATGACATTAGTAATAAGTGACTAGTGAAGCTATTTGTAACGCTAGTCGCTCATTTGTCATAACTAGGAAATTACGAACTTAATTACTGCAGTTGCCTGACCAGGTATTCCTAAAAAGTCATAAATGACGTTACGTTTCCACTCCAACATGTATTTATGAAATTACAATTTAATTTAATTGAACAATAAGTGAAGAATTCATTTGCAAACACAAACTACAACTCAAGTGTAGCTAGTAACTTATTGTTAGCTTACAAAATGTTTGAATAAATGTGTTAAATGAATAAATGAAACTGTAAATACCCCACAACAGACACATTTCAGACTAAGATATTGGTGTATGGATGTGATCATATAACTAATGTTAGTTCTAATAGACTGAACATGTTAAGGGACTCTTTTAGTTTTGAGGTGTGTGTTTGCGAGGGTTAGTCGGTGGTCTGCTGTCAGAAGCATCAATGGCTGCAGCCAGTCAGGAGGAACGTGATGCTTTCTGCTGCCGCTCAGACCCGCCGTAATGATGATGGAGCTGGGAAGTGCACCACTTCCGAGATCTTGTTACACTCGAATAAAAGTTTGTTAGAAGCAGCCTCTTTCAATCTTGGTAGTGAGACAGTCAGGTGCGTGTCTTTTAGGTAGGATGCACAACTGACAACAGAGCCCATTAAGGTCACCTTATCACCTCCGATTCATTGGGATCCATTAGGGAGCTTTGCTTTGCGCCACTGGGTACGTCCACCTAGAAATATTATCATATTTCTCTGTCAATGTGAATAAGTTAGCATATGCATGTGCATTGTAGATGCCCCCTCTTGACAAGTCTTGTACAAGTCTTAAAAAGTTTTAAAGAGAAAAGGCCGTATCTCATTTGCTTTGAGAAGCGCTTTTCGCTCCAGGGCACACAAACAGACGCAAACGCGTATTGATTGCAACGCGCTGGTGTTAATGAGTTACTAATACGTTCACAGTCGAGTGAAGGAACATCTCATCTTGTGTGTTTGGCCTTTCAAACACACACGCAATCAAAGCCATTATAACAGTATTCAAGAGCCGTTAGATGGTTTGCCACTCTTTTCAGTGGCATAAACGCTATTACAAATGTATATTCTTTCATATGCGCTATTAAATCCTCTCGCATATAAGCAGCAGTGGAAATTACCGTAGTTATTACAGCTCTCACACGGTGGATGAGTGCCACAGTCGGGCGAAGTGGCAGAGCATCATTTGACGCTGCAATCCAAAATTAAACACAGCAGACATAAACAAGGGAATAACCAACGAAAACATGCAATTATTCGTAATTAAAAAGTGAGAGAACGTCTGCAGTGAGGTCAATTAACATCGCGCATGAGAGAGTGATGACTAATAATCGCTCATCACCGATAGACAATATGCCCAGTAGAAGTGGCATACGTAGCGCAGATATGTATTCCTTAGTTCCTGTTTCACAATGTTCTCTGGAAAATCTGTTCCCGTGGAACACTGTAACATGAATACTTATTGAGCTCAAACGGCATCAGTCTCAACTTTGGCAGAGTGAATAAAAACGATCTGGTATGTCTTCCGATTATCACGGAAATGTAATACATTCTCTGTTTCATAACCTAGCAAGCGCCGCAAGATTTCATCTTCGGAGGAAATTTTTGCTTCATCAGATCCCATTTTTTCCTCATGAGGCCTGACGTGACTTCTCGTTTTCATAGGATGGCATTCGCAAAATTGCATTTCCATAATTTGACGTGTTTGAGCAGAACTCTGATTTTTAACAAGGAGAAATGTAGAGCAGGTTTTATCCGTAGATTGTGCCTTCTTTAGACTACCAAATCCAGCCGGACCTGAATAAGTTTGGACATGTGTATTGCATTCGTTCTAACATGGTGTTGCATAACTGTATTAACTATTGGCAAGATGAATAAAACAATGCCTGGATTAGGTTTTTATCCACTGGATAAAATTTACAAATAGCCCTTGAGGTCTTAGTAATGTCGGCCAAAGAGGAAACCATTTTAGACACAATGCATATTTGCATATATTGTGCAATGTAATGCCATGAATGTGTATTAAGGAATCAAATGGAATCCTTTTTTAATTGTTTGCTGACTCAAATCATTTAGAATGCTAAATTATATAATAATAATAATAATAAATTATATAATTATTTTTGCTCACTGCTACTAGCCTGCCTACTGACCGCATCAGCATCGGGCTTGCTTCCTTTAAGAATAAGCCAGAAAATGTGCTTGGGGTGGAACCCCTGTGGTTTTCCTCTGGATGCTGTTACTTTCTGATGGCAAGGGCTTGTTAATCTTGAAGAAAGATGGGTTGTGAAGGTTTTTTTTGACTGACATACTAACCGAACGGAGCACAGTAAAATGAATGTATCCCAAACATGATACGGTTCTGAGAACAATTTAATTACACTACAGTTGCAATTTCTTCACCCTGTAAAAGTCTTGTGTTGAAAAAAGTTGCAAATTGCATTTACTTTCCTTACAATTTTCATATCGCTGCTATTTTTCTAAAACCTTGTATCTCCATATTTCATGATTTATATATCACAATGATAAATGAATCATTATAAGTCATCCTTTATGTTTATCATGGGTTTTGTAAATATCAATAAAATGATCAATAAAAAGTCTGCATGCTATCGCCCTGGTACACGTTTAAAAAAACATGGTATTTATATTGATAATCACATTCCGACCTTCCACTGCACTACTTTATACAGAAGTTTACGCCTGTGCCCACATCTCTGCTGTTTTCCACAGCAGTTGGTAGATTCTCATTCTACCCAGCCAATAGCGAATGCTTTCAGATATCAACATAGAGACATAATGAGCACTCTAGAGAATGTTCTGGCGTGAGGGTAGTCATACAATCCGGCTTTGGCACGCGCTAAAAAAACAGGAAAACAAACAAGGGCTGAGAGCCGCACAATATTTTACCCACTACTCAATATGGAGTTTATTTCAGATCCAAATATGAGACAGGACAGGGCTGTTCAGTCTGTGCTGTTATTACAGGGTTTAAGCGGTGCCAGAACGAAATGTTACGGAACGCTGTAGCCTTCAACGTGTTTTTATGGGGACATGAAAATAATGGTCCAAAACAACAGCCTGAAATTCACAGCAGACAAATGCTGTTATCTTCTATAAAGGCAGGGGCCATTTCTGTTGCTCAGTCACATCAGTCTACAGCACACACCTTGAAGACACAATTTTTTACCTTTAGCAATGCCTCAGAGTAGCTTGCGTAAAGGCATCCGGCCTTATCCATCAAATAGACCTCATAAAAAAAGAAATAAGTCCTATCTCTATATAACGCTACGGTTTCCCTTATCAACTGAATAACTTTGATAGTGGGCCCTTGGCTCACTTATTTCTGTGTGAAAAATATGCTTTTAATTTTTGTTTTGTCATTTCTAACTGAAGCGTTCTGCCGAGCCAATTCCCTCCACAGCACTAAAACGCTCGTGTCAAAGAACCGAGCAGCAGATGAAAAAGAAACCTGCCTCACTTAACAGAAGATTCTTCACCTAAAATGAAAAGCATTTGCAGGATTTTTTCCTTAATTTCTACTCCCTCTGGAATCATTAGGGCTGTACTGGGAAAGGATGGGGGGATTATATAAAAAACTATATGGTTTTTGCCTCGAGCCCAGGGCGTGCGTGAGCCACTGTGTGTTTTCTCGCCCGGCATTTACACATTCAAAACAGCTCAAGGCGCAGTCAATGACATGGAGCAATGCCACCTGCAGCTGTAGGCGCTGGGTAAGCAAAGCTGATTTACAACCAGCTTGTTTCATTTCAAACCGATTGTGTAACTGTCTGGACTCAATGCAGCAGGAACACTGAGTCAGCCCTACCCTTGAAAAAATATGAGAGGATGCTTTAAACACAACTTTGTTTCATCTGGGCTAATTGAATCAGCGAACAGCTTATTTAACATATTCAAAGTAACCGGCTTTAAAACTAAAGGCCAAAGCAATTACATGCAATGCCAATATCAATTTCATAAGTATAGACCACACCCTGACCATGGTACATTTTTATAGGTGTATTGAACAGAGATGAAATGAATAATTGTTCCGGCCGAAGAAAGTACACGTGCACGTTAAGCGTGGACCCTTGCAACCTTTTTGAAGCCATTTTTGCTCTACTGCACTTAAATGAAAAAAAATGAAGGAGCAAACAGGGCTGGTGCATTCAGAGTCGCAGGCAAAAGCAGAATTAAGTGTGTATATGTGGTTGGGTATTAATCTCAGAAGATGGAGTTTGGCCCAGATCTCTTTTCTTGCTTTGTTTTTTTGCTTAAAGAGACAGTTCACTCGAAAATGAACATTCTGTCATCATTTACTGACCCTCAGGTTGTTTTTAACCTGTATAAATGTATTTGTTCTGATAAGAACAGATATTTGGAATATTTGGAAGAATTTTCAGTTCTGTAAACAAGGTTCAAAACATAAACACAGACAATATGATGAAATAATAGTTACTTACATGCTGTTTTTCCAATATGCAGGAACACTTTGAAACACACATATGTCATGTCAATAAAAAGATATGCTTTATATATTCAGATGGTGTAGTAACAACCCATACTGCATTTACTAATGTTCATTTACATCTAGGCAATGGGGTGTTAGGAAAGCATTAAAGAAATTCCACAAACCTCCTATATTACAGGCAGAGACACACTTAAAAGTCATGTGTTGCCCTCATCCTCCCCAACAGAACAGCAGAACGTGCAGAGAGGTCATAACAAAAATAGGACAGGCGTAACATTCAGCTACTTTAAGTGTTGTTTGGTGAGGGGACGTTATCTTTCTCCCCAGACTCAGGGTCCTCCCCTTCTCTCTCCTGGTGTTAGATTTGCTCTGCTGCTTTAATATATCTGCCTTCCACTTAACTTCTTTGCTCCCATGAGCATGTCTCTTACCATCTCTCTCTCACATTCTTTTTTCATCTTTTCTGTCTTCATACATCTGCTGACAGACCTCATCTGAGACTGCTGAGCCCACAGTTGATACTGGTGCCACTCAGAATCCCTTCACAGACCATGATGTGGAGGTGCTTGCAATGTTTCATTAGGGGCTTACACACAAAGTCCCAGTGGCCCGAGGCCCAAACTAATCATTCCCCTTCTAAGTGTTTCCTAAAATGGAAGTCTGGCAGTAAATATTGGCAGAGTTAGAGGAACAGGGCTGTGGACATGTGTTAATAATAATCCATTAGGGAGATATGCAGGGTAAATGTGTTTTTTTCCCTTTTAAAATGGTATGTGAGCCTGTTGCAAAAGATGTTATTTTTGCCTCACCAATTTAATATTGATACAGAAATGCAATACTCCAACATTTCTTTTTTATTCTCAGAGTCACTCTTGTAAAAAGGATGGTCCTTTGTGAGACTGTTTTCTGTTCTTTGTGAAATCTGTATTAAAATGGCACAAGTATGGCACAAAACAGGGCTTTTGTAAAAATTTTATCCCAAAATTTGGGATAGTAAATGCAGTTTAGAAACCTGTTTTGTGTGACCCAATTTTCTATTTTTAAACATAGCATTAACGTAAAGATTACATGGACAAAATGTAACAAAAATAAATGACTCTATACCTAAATGGGAAAAAGGGTTGCAAGAAAAAGGGGTTGGAAATTTTGCCAAAAATAATTTGATACTCAGTAGGGGCAAATGTTTGTAGTATGTTTGTAGTAACTGGTTTAAAAAAATGCCATAAAATAAAGACAGGTATTTGTTTTAACCTTCTTAACTCATATTGAATGTCTTTAAAAATACAAATAATTACACAGTATTTTTAAGAAAATGAGATGCAAATCTTTACTTCCCTGCTATGCTGTTAAGTATATCAATTTTATGAAAGTTATTCTTTTCGTAAGGGAAAAAACAACTGTTGCTTGAAATACCTCTAATGATTTGAAAATACCCCCAGTAGGTAGATATGCAGGGTTTTCTTTTACAATGTTATGTGAACCTGTTGCAAAATTAGCTATTGTAACCAGGGAAGTAACAATTCACACAACTCACCATGCGATGCAATTCACAATACTACTGATCTCACTATACCATTGTTCACTAAATGAGTTGAGAAAAATGAACAACTGCACTTTATTATTTCTCATTTCTGTTTCTAAAACAATTTATTTTATTATTTTTATTATTTGTAATAAAAATATATGTTATGCCAAATTAAACAAAATTGAAAAACAAAATACAAAAGTCTCTTTAATATAAACAAACAGAGACTTGGTATGTACTTTTCCTAACTTTGATTTTTTTTAAAGAAATATCAGCATATCCACGTTTACCAAGTTTGAAGTAAACACAGCGGCCGCTGGTGTTCAAATCATGTATTGCGATTTATTTAACATCTCTACCGACTTGAATCGTCAAATATTACAATCAATATTGAACCGGTTCACGGTGATTCATTACATCCCTCAAAGTTTATCAAATTTGTGAAAAGTGCCGAATATAGCTTCCCCTCATCCAACAGACGTCAGCGTCAATAACAGATGGTTTTTGAATGGTTCATTTTGTTGATTTTCGGGTGACTTGGAAAAGGCGACAGATGCAATCTGGGATTTATCAGAAGTATCTCACCCCCTCTGCTGTCAAACCATATGATAAACAGGAGTTTCAAATGAGACATAATTGCTCAGCTCAGATACTCCTCCCCATGTTGGACAGAAAGATCTCTGAGAAGCGACAGTGTTGTCACACCCTTCATTCCTACTGTTACATCTAAACTATTTACAGCTATATTTCGGTTTTGCTGAAATACACCTGACTTCACAAAGACTGTATGTGCAGTCACACCAGGCTTTGTATTTGAGCAAAAAAAATTACTTTTAACACCCCAACTTCAGTAACAGGATATGACGTCTACTAGACTTCTGTTTTAATAAAACAACATCGCAAACAGCAACTAAGAATATATGTTTAAAACAAACAATATTCTCATTCTTCTACACCACCGAAAGTAATGTCCAGCTTGTTCGTGGTGAAGACCACAGGGCCATTGAAAAAAAGTAATTTCTGAGTTACATTTTTTTAAGTAAATTAGCATGATGGAAGACATTTTGTAAAGCCTGATGGGTAAACGTTAAAGTTAATGTTGAGCGTGGTGTGGCTTCCGTATAACTCTGTGGATCCCATAAACTGCTATATCTCTAACGTCCAGATTGGCTTTGTCGTAATCTGGACCGTAAGCGGACTGTGTTTTATCAAGCTGAGCTTCCCGTGTTGCTCTGTTCCCGCGTTGCTGCTTGTGATGAAACAACCAAACAAAATCACAGAGGGAAGAGTAAACAACACTGGGATAGAAAGTTACACTGGGTCGGTGGAAAACAGTAGATAGTACACACAGAGAGAGAGAGAGAGAGAGAGAGAGAGCATTAACTATTGCATTTTTGACGATCACTTGAGTCATTACATGTGTCACAAAGACCTTATTGTATGTTTTGTTGTTGTTTGACATATATTGGAAAACAGAATGTATGTTAAAAATATAATTACATAATAGGACGAATACAAAAAATAAGAAAAGAAGAAAACGCAAAAAGAGGGAGAGAGTGAAAGACATCAAGAATGAAGAACAGCGGTAAGGTACATCAGAAGAACAGAATGGTGATTCTTCTCTTCCTGCACCAGTGAGGTGAGACAGAAACCAGCTACAATGATTATGATGACACAAAAAGCAGAAGCAAGGAAAACCACAAGACGGGTGATAATTAAAAAATACAAGAAACCGCAACATCAAAGGGTTACCCTTTTTGTTGCCCATACTTGCACAATAAACATGGCCTGTCAATCAAGCTGAGGTCTTAAAGTGTTAAAAAACAGCAATAAGAGCTGATATAGGGACAAGGGTGGCTGGGCATCACTAAATAAAAGAATATAAATTCAAAAGTTAAAAAATAAATCTAGGTATCGTGAGGACTTTAGGACCCAGCTGATGCCCAACGTGGTGCCGCAGTCAACTGAACATACCCAGAAACGCATGAGTAGATTCTGTGTGAACTGACAGAAGGAAAATGTTTTTATAATTATACAATACACCAAGGTATTCATGCCTATAAACCTACAAATAACTGCAATTTCATACAGGAAGAAAGATGCAGTTGCAGCATAACATGCTGTATATTTTGAAAGAGTGTTTCGCCAATCCAAGCCATACCTGGAAAGGGTGAACAGAAATGGTTTTGTCTGCATTAACTGTGACCTAGTCGACAGGGAGTTCAAAGCAGCAGGATTGGGGTCTTGTTCCTGTACGCTGGCTGTCAGGACTAATCTGTTGAGTTACTGTGTCAAGCTGCTCTCATAGATATCTTTATAACATTTATAAAAAGATAGTGGACCTTTTATTTGCATTTACCTGCCTGACTTCTCCCTGTCTTAAAACTGCTTAATGCTACAGTACTCGCTGCAATTATTAGCGTTTCTGCATTTGCCTTTCCAAATTTTTGATTACGTGTTTCCAAAAATGTTACCCTTTTATAATTTATCGCCTCCAAATCTAGGGCATGCAAATGGTAAGCTTGCACGGCATGCACCCCGAGGACATGCAAACCTAAAGGAGCAGTTTTTTCTTTGAAGGCAGTCTCAGAAAAGTGTTGAAGGATGCCAATACTAAAACGAAGTGAGCTGTAAAATTGGCCCCTTTGGTTGCAGCAGGACCGGGGTGTGCCGGCCTGCCTTGAGCGAGGTGTGTTCAAGCTATAAATCATTCATTACAAAAACCTTTTACCGACAGTTCATTCGGTGAGCGCAACACGTGTCCGCCAGCGTTCAACCAGTAAGAACGCGGAAGCATGACGTTCTTGAGTGGGCCAGTAACTGATGACTCTGTCTGGCTGATCAATGACCAACATCAAGCTTTAAATTTAAATTAGACACGAAAGGAAAATTAGCTCTTTGCAAACTGTTCCTCGGGTGTCCTTAGGCATTGTGTTAGGCAGCCATTAAATAAAGCGGCACAAATTGAGGTTAGATGAATTGATGTCAAAGTGAATTGCCAATATTTAGGCCTGATATGAGCCGTTAACAAACGACAAACCCAGCTAACCAGCCACTCGAACAGATGAGTGCATTATCCCTTTTGAAGGCGGTTTACTGCAAAGCTGTCTTAAAGGACAAGAGCACATGTAATTCTGGCTGTCATTTTGCACAAGGCCAAGCGCTGGATGTAAAACTCAGCCTTCAGACGCCACAATGCAGAAGCATGCGATGCATTGGGTATAGTGAGTTATAGCAGGAAATAAAAGCCTCAATGCGACCCTTCCATTAATTATGCTTTACAGCAATGCACCAGAATTTATGCGGATCTGATGTTATATAGTGAGGGACAGCATTAGATGGGTGTGCCGAGTAGATTTAGTGCACGATTGAGTTATACGCAGCTGATATAAGAGCAAAGTGATAGACAGCGTCTCAAAAGCACAGATTCATAATTCACAGTGCATTGCTGTATAACACAAACACTGCAATAGAGCGGCAGACTGCTGTGGAAGACAAGGGGAATATTTGTATCACGTCAAGTCACGTCTGGTAATTCAGCTGACCCTTAAACGAAACAAAACCATACCTGCCTACCTGCTCCAAACAGAAGTAAATAGAATTAACATCTATTAAATATACATAATTAAAATTCATGTATTAAACAGCTGCGGCTCCGTCAGCTTCCCACCTCTGCATTTCGGTATCCTCCACCAACAAGGCATATTCATCTAGACACGCAGTAGCTGTTTGTTCATACTGTTTGTTCATAACTTCTTCACTTGAAAACTAACATCACCATTTAACTTCATTTGTCTCTTTAAATCTCTAACTTTGCATACACATTGACACATTTGCACAGAAATGGCCATTTTACGGCCTTGCTGCCACATAGTTTACAACAGAAACCACTTGTAACCGAAGGTTATTTCTAGTTTTTCATCACGTAATACAAATATCTACTCCATGTGTGTCATTCTCTCGCTTGCTTTTAGATTTGCATTCAGTAGCCCGTCCCTTAATCTTAGACATGTATTGGCATCTCAAACTTATTGGCTTGTTAAAGCCACTTTCGCTCACAATACCACAAGTTGAACGAAGCGCCAAGCGCTGCAAAAACATCTACAAAGAAACAGCCTATTTTAGTTCAGATAACATTTGGCAAGTCACTGGGTTTCCCTCATTGGTGAGCAGTGCCAACAATACCTCTGCTATATGAGTTTATCAAGCAGAGCACGATTGAGGTGGGACCGCACGGCTTAACACTTCAGTTCTCTCTGTGGAGATAAAGTCATGTACTCTATATACAGTAGACCATCCACTGTTATATGTTCCATTTCAATTCAATTTTCAATTCATATTTTATTTGTCATACACAGTACAGCATGAAGTTTACAACCACATAAAAAGTCAAATTAAGCGTAAAATTAAGCAATATATTCACTGTACTTTTAATGTCTTCGAAAGCCTTTTAAAATGTAATTAAAACTGAGCACAGTTCAATACAACAACATAAAAATATACATTTACACTGGGTGTATGGAGGCTAATGGGGCTATATTTCCTCGTGTTGTGTTCGTTTTACAGAATTAATTTTTTACTGGTGTATGTGATTTAAAACGTACATTTTGACTTTGCCAGGCAACTCAGTGTCATTACTAAATATAATAAGTGCTATTTTTTCTGACTTGCTACATAACTGAGTTTGAAATTTTCCGCTCATTTCAAGGAAACGCTTGAATTCTCAAATTGGCCACTTTGTAATCACTCTGCAAATAAATCAAACAATAAAAGAAAAAAGGCATTGTGTTTATTTAAGAGAGCCAAGGACAGTATAACTGGGTTCTTACTTTCCAAATCTAAAGTGATTGAGGGAAATTTGACTAGAATGGTCCTTGAAATGTGACTGTCAGAAAGGCACTTGTTCTGTAACAGCTTTCCAAATCAGACAGCAAACACACACTTACATTAACATCGACTTCTCCAGTGACTTAAATATTCTAAAATGTATCTAATCATATGAGCTACTAAGGGATCTGTACTGTACTGTACTGTTACCGACATTCTTCCAGGTATCTTTCTTTCTGTTTAGCAGAACAAAGACATTTACACAGGTTTATACAGAAGATCATGAGGGTGAATAATGAAAGAATTTTCCTTTTTGGGTCAACTATCCCTTTAAAATTTAATGTTTTTCCATTTTAGTAGAATATAAAAACCTTGCGTAGTCTCATAAATCGTCCCCAAAAGACTTTGTTCGGAGTATACTGGTAGGATATTTAAAGATAAACACACCCTTAGACTTTTAGCGCTTTAAGACCCTACACAACATCCACTACATTTTTGCCCGCCGTATACATTTCTAAGCACATTGTCAAAATTGGAGACTTAGAAATACGACAAATCAAACATGCTACAATAACGATGAGCCGTCTCATCCCTTCATTACTGTTGTCATTAATAAACCACAACAGAATCGTGACACTGTGACATCTTATTTAATAAATAACAACCAGCTCAAATCCCTTTCATGAAGGATTTGAGGCTCGGGAAGCATGCTGCTATTATGAATAGCAAATAAACAGCTTGTCACTTCATACAGAGATACTGTAAACAGTTGTTATGCTAGCATACTACTAACTAGCAAGCTCGGGTGAAGAAACAAATATACTGTAATAATGTCTGTGCGCTCTAATGACTGCCATTAATCATTGCATGAAACTAAGAGTAATCACCATATCAAACACATAGCACATGAATTATTGTAAATGCTAATGAAATCTGATTATTTTCTGTACAGTGTTGGTTTTTAAACACTAAGCCTTAATATTGGCTTGGATTACACTCTGTCCTGCTTTGCTTTCCAGGCAATTGGGTTTCACACACCACCAATGCGACCTAATGACACTGCGCTTCTTTATTTCCTCTTAACAGCCTGTAATATATAATACTGAGCTTGACATAATTAAAATAACACCCTTATCTTTAGCTTAAACACAACACTTGCAAGTCTATATAGGTCTTAAGTTGACCGGTGCTGCCAAAAATAAATAAATGAATGAGTCATCATCTACTCACTCTTGTGTTGATCAAACCTGCATGCTCATTCACTTCCATTATAACGAAAAGGCAGGTTTTGAAATGATAAAATAAGGAGTCATTTTCATATTTGGGTGAACCTTTAAGTCGGTCATTTGACAATAACCACGCGATGTAGTGATATACAACTCTTACGTTAAAAAAAACCCTAGTTTGGCTAAAATGTAAATAAGCTCCAAGTCTATTATTAACTTTTCTATTGTCTATTTACCCATGACAACAGTTAAACACGCACAAATAATGCCAGCAGTGTGTAAAAAGTCACTTGATTTCCCTTTGGCTTTGCAAACAAGGCTTGAACCAATCAATGTCGAGCTTTATTGCTTTGCCATTAGCTTGATTGTCAAACGGCGTGTGTATGTGTGAACGTCTGCCCAAAAACATTACATGAAAGTGCGCCGTTTATAGACTTGTTGCGAGCTAGGCAACAAACAGCCAAGTGTTTATCGGGGTCCTTAGAGAGAAACAGGAAATTGAGTTTATCCCGTGTAATGGTGGGCAGAGTCACGCAGGGAAACAGACGGTCCATTTCTCTCCTATTAGCAACCATGTGTTATTCATGAGGGCGAATTTAGTGTGAACTATGTTTCATTGATATTCCACAACACTTACTTCGTGCTGACTGTCTGGGGACCAAAGACATTCTGCTTTATGCCTTTATTTATAAATTTCGACACTTGGAGACTGCGCACCATGAAAAGGCACGGTGAACCACAGGGTCACAGGGTCAAGCGGAGAGAATGGTTGCAGACGGTTAATCAGTCTTGGCATAACAAGCCTTCAACAGTGTCTTTCGTAGAGTGAAAGAGGAGTGAGAAAATAAAGAATGAGAGAGAGTGAGTGAGCGAGAAGCAGTAGACGAAATGTTCTGGTTGAGATTGGCCAGTACGAGTAGCTCACAGTACATAAGACCATAGAAAATCTCTCAAAAGCCACACACAACAACATGGCTTCCATTGTTCAAGAGCTGTAATCCTTCTCCAACTCTTGGGAGCTGAGATTGATGTTACTGACACAATAAGACACTACAGAGGCACTATAGAGTGGTGGAAATCGTATTCATCTTATTCTGTGACTGGGGTTCATTGGCTATCATTCGTGAGCTCAGATGCAGATCTGCCCAAAAGCACTCACTGCAAGATCTTCAAGTAAAACCATTTGAAACACAAACACTGTTTATATACAATAGCACAGACTACACACGGCATTTTTACGCAGAATCTATTGTAGGCTGTACATGTCATCATATCTACACCAGATGCGACATAGATGATACGGGTGTCACGTCGCACCACATCCAGTGTGGACAAAATGTTTCATTATAGTGGGCTCTAATGCGTTTCTAATGTCTTTTTTCATGTCGCGTCACGCCCCGTGTAGACACAGTGTTAGAATCATAACTTCACAAATCATAACTGTTCTCCTTCTAAGTGACGTTACAATGAGCTATTTCTATTCGTTTTATTTTTAATATACAAAACATCCTGGTTTAATTCATTATGCTTTTCTAAGACCACCAAGGGAGTTTTTTTCATCTTAATTGATAAATAAATGGACTGTAGAATGATAAATAAATAAATGATTGAAGTATCGTTCGTGTGAAAGCGTTTATATATGGTGTACATATGGTTAACAAATAAGTCACACTGTGAGAGACAAAATCTGGCAATACCTATTCATAGCTTTTATATTTGCAGTTAATGACTGCCGCTTGCCCTTATGTTATCTCTTCTTCTCATTATTACCTCTCATCCTACTATTGCCCTTTGTCATTCACCAGAGCTCTAAAGATATTCCACATCTCCTATTCTCTCACTCGACTCGTCTCTAGATAAAGAAGGTGTAAATTGCTGTTTGTAAGGGATCCAAGGGGGCTGGATCAGGAAGGTGACAATGTTAGGCAGCAGATCTCTCTGGAGTTTGTTCAGTACTGCAAGGTAGGGCTGTGCAATTTATTGAAAATTAATCGTCAATTTTGGCCTTCATCAATTACAAAAACAAAATAATGTGCTGCATTCCATTTGGCAAGAATCCTCTCTTTTCTTGTAGTATAAATCATCAGGGAACACCTTTCCTTTACAGTGGTTCAGCAGTGCCATTTTTCAGTTAAATTCAGAGTTTAAAAGGTTTTTTTTCTAAGTTGTTTTAAAGGTTAATGAGTAATCGTGTTAAATAATCAGGATCTAAAAATTGGCCAAAATAATCGTGATTTTATCATAATCGAGCAGCCATACTTTTAATTTCATTTTTAATGCTCATACTCAGAAACCAAGCAGTTGACTTATAACTTGTGTACTTCATCTTTTGTGCAAGGAGTATGCATGATACTTCAATCTGCCAACAATCCAGAACCCCCTAGCAACTGCACAGCAACACCACGAAACACTCAGAACAGCTACAGTACTGTACCTGCATAGCAACACCCTGGTAACCAGTCAAAATACCGTCAATACAGTTGACTATAGTAAATACAAAATGTTTCATTTAGATCTGTTTATTAAGGAAATTGTTTATTTCATAGATTTAAGTTATGAATATGACACGGCATCGTGATGCTACTTGCTATCATGATACTTCAGCTAGTGATATTTCAATATGGTATTGTAATATATGCTTATCCCTAATCTGTTATGTAAAGTGCTGAGGGAGAATTCCATTATACACGATATGCAATGTTTAATACAAAGGGATTTGCAAACAGACGTAAACAGCCAGAGAGTGAGAGAAATAAAGGAAAATAGCTTAACTGCTCCACTAGCCAAACCTCAGTTGCTTGCCTTGTGTTTTCCCGTTTATTTGGTGGAAATCCCCAAAAGCTTAACGTTCCGTCTGCAATTCGTCACACTCTCTCTCTCATTCACTGTAGGGACAGGTGTCACACTAACAAAACATGGGGATGGAATGAAAAAATATCCTTTACCGAGCAGATGAGAGCAAACGTTATATTGGATTACTACAGATCTCATTATTTTAGATCTTTTCAACATTGAGGAATTTATTATGATCTATCGTGTGTGCTGTTCCTCTTTGCTAGATAATTCTCAAACTAAGAGTTGCATGTGTGGTTTATCTGAACATACAGCATTTCACAGGACTTTGCGAAGCAGCTATCGTCAGAAAGTTGGTGTAGGAAAAGACAGGGACCTCTAATCCTCTCTCTTCTGTGATATCAATGCATCTGCTCAATACCCTGAATAGACCTAAGCTCAGGGTTGCCAGATCTTCACGGAATAACAAGCAAACTGCTCGGACAATAATTTGCCCACCAAAATAAACATCTTTATGTCTTCATTTGTACATTCTATATAACATTTTAAATGAAACAAATTTAGACCAATTTGTAAATCTAAATCATCATTAGAAAGATACAGACAATGGTATATTGATATGTCCAGGTATCTATGAACATGGAAATTGTTTAATTTCATAAAACAAATTTACTATTACATACGCCTCCATACAACATACTTTACACATGGTTTAAATTCATTTTAATACAAAAAACTTGCTATGCTAAAATAAAATGTTCGCCATTTCCAGGCTCCTATCTGTCAAAGTCATTTTTCTAATAAACAAATTATATACATTTCTGTTCCAGGAAACAGTTTAGAGTAGCTAATATTACAAGAAAAACTCAATTTGTTACTGTTAATCTCACACATATGGAAAGACCCAAGGGGGAAGTTTGTGTTAGAATGGTGAGGCACAGTGGATGCTTATTTAGTTGTTTGGTAAGGACATATTTCATTTTGGCACACCGTCAGGACAAATGGGATTACACAGCCACTCAGGGAGCGAGACTCGCACGCAGGGAAGCCAGTCTGCTCCTGCGCTGTCATCAGACGCCCAGGGAATCATCACTAAAGGTCAACGGCATTTACTTCTGAATGCCACAGCTCAGACACATTTGGAGTTAAAAGCTATTCCAATAAATATCCGCTCATCTCCTGAAAACACGTAATTCCTGGCACTGTGTTTTCGAAGGCAGAAAGCTGCAGGATTACGGTGATGTTCAGAGGCAGCAGCGGTGAATCAATCTTGAGTGAATGACAGCAATGATGCGTTGAATTATGCATTTCTGAAAAGAGGGGCGGGGGAAAGCTGCCACTTGTGAGCAAATGGGGCTCTCATAATAGTGTAAAAATGTCTCCCTCTCTGCCATTCTGCGTGTAGATGAATTGGTGGATAAATTGCACAAAATGGCTTCAAGGAAGCTTGTCAGAAAGCAGCGGGGTATTGTATGCCTCTCATAGGCTTAACACAGGTTTAACTAAGCACTCAAGAGAACCTTTGCAGGCTCCCGGATCAGTTTCAGCAGGAGCAGGGTGAGCTCCGCTTATACACTCAAACAAGTAAAAAAGTTGTAAAAGCAGATTCTCACTGCTTCCCTGCAGCGCTTGTCCCTTAAACATGATATTGTTTCTTTCCAACATGGGCTTAGTTTCGTAGGTCAGAATCAACCTTGTTAAGAAAAAGAACAACTTAAGACTTAGCTGGTTGCAGTCATGTTTTGAGCCAGAAATCAGAGGTCAAATGAAACGATGTTATTATGTTGCTATATGATATTGATTACCTTCCAAGTGAGGTGTGAGTATTATCACTGAATGATGGTGTGGCTTGCATTTACCATTGAAACTGAGCTTGTGTGAGCATCATGAAGTTTGATCTATAAGAACGTGGTATCCTCTGACTAACAATAGCTCAACACATCCATGAATGGAAATATATACATTCTACCACATCCGTGGTATTAAAGAGATCACCACAAAAACGTATTTATTCAAAACCTGTGTTTGTGACTCTTTCTTCTGTAAGACACAAAAAAAGATATTTTGAGAAATGTCTTGGTGGTTTTATGTCCATACAATGGAGGTTAAGGGTGAAGTCAATGTTATTTGGTTACCAACGATCTTCAAAATATCTTCTTTTGTGCTCTGCACAACAGGCTTGTGAATGACATGAGGATGAGTAAATGATGACAGACGTTTCATCTTTAGGTGAACTGTGTACATTTGAGAAATAAATATATTTAAATATTGTAAAATATTATTACAAAATATCAGGACTTTGTAATGTCAGTACTTATATTTCTATAAAAAATAATATTTCCATTTTTTCTTTAAAGCGATAGTTCACCCAAAAATACAAATCCTCTCATTAATTACTCACATTCAAGTTCTGTTGAACACAAAATAAGATATTTTGAAGAATGTGGGACAGCAAACAGTTCTAGGGCAATTTTGACTACCATTGTAATTTTCCCTACTATGGTAGTCAATGTGGTCCAAGTTTGGTTACAAGCATTTGTCAAAATATCTTTCTCTGTGTTCAACTAAACAAAGAAATTTAGACAGATTTGGAACAACTAGAGAAAGAGAGAGAGTAATTCATGATGACAGATTTTTCATTTTTGGGTGAAATATCCCTTTATAAATAAATCTTACGTTATAAAATATATTCCATTACAACATAGAAACAATCGATCACGCAGAAAGATGATCATAGCAACAATATAAATTTACTAGTAACATTATGACTACTAATAATATGCTATTTTTCTATATTTAAGTTCAAAAATATGTCAGCTCACTTCAATCTAGCTCCAGTGTCTCTTATTGATTTATTGTTCTTCCAAGCAATGTTTTTGTTCTATGCTAATTTACATCAGTAAAATGTTAACACTATCTCTTTCTCTCTCTCTATTTTTTGCAGGCTGTGGGCTGGAGTTCCTACTGGTACTCTGTGGGTTGGAGTTTTCCTGGTCCTGCCCACGTCACTGCATATGCTACATGGCCCCCAGCACTGTCAGCTGCCAAGCCCACAACTTCCTGTCAGTCCCGGAAGGCATTCCTCCACATAGCGAACGCATCTTCCTTCAAAACAACAAGATACATCGACTGCTACGGGGACACTTTAGCCCTTCCACGGTCACTCTCTGGATCTACTCTAACAATATCACATATATTGAACCGTCCACCTTCCAAGGGTTCAACCTGCTGGAGGAACTCGACCTGGGAGACAATCGCTACCTGCGTTCGCTGTCTGCAGAAACCTTTCACGGGCTGGACCGGCTCCATGCCCTACATCTATACCGCTGTGGCCTCAGTGCACTGCCCAATAACATCTTCCAGGGTCTCCGCAACCTCCAGTATCTTTACCTGCAGGTGAGCCCATCATGTAGTGTACATTATAGTGCATTATGTTTTTTTTAATGTAATACAGTATATAACCACTGGTTTGTTTCTGTGTCTGAAGGACAACCATTTAGAGTATCTGCAAGACGATCTCTTTGCAGATTTACACAACCTAAGCCACCTGTTTCTCCATGGGAACCGGCTGTGGAGTCTGCACCAGAACACATTCAGAGGACTGGGGGCTTTAGACCGGCTGCTTCTTCACCACAACCAACTGCAGTGGGTCGACCGGCTGGCATTCCACGACCTGCGGAGACTCACTACGCTCTATTTGTTCAACAACTCCCTGACGGAACTCGCTGGAGAGTGTCTGTCTCAGCTGCCTGCCCTGGAGTATCTACGCCTCAACGATAACCCCTGGGAATGCGATTGTAAGGCTTTATCTTTGTGGGACTGGCTCAAAAAGTTTCGGGGTTCCACGTCGTTGGTGGGCTGCATGGCACCAGCAGAACTGGCAGGCAAGGATCTGAAGCAACTGAGGAAAGAGGACTTCCCCAATTGTTCTGGCTCCGAGTCCCTACACCAGAGTAAGACCAAGACTTGGGCAGGAACGGGTAAGGTCTCACTGAAACAAGAGCCCCATCCTGCCCAGCCTCCACACCGCCCCCACCAAAATGAACAATACCCATCCCCTCCCTCACCCCTGCCTCAGCCACCCCCTGCCATAAATGATGTACAGGCAGGACCAGAAAGTTCCCCACCTGCTCCAAGGCCCGGCCGCTCTCGGAACTGCACTCGCCAACGAGTCCGGGGCAGCAAGGAAAAAGGACCCAACGAGGTCCACACCTTAAAGGAAATGGCCGATAAGGAGTATTCCTCCCCAGATTTCACCGGGAAATATGACGAAACATCTTCAGATGGTTTGAACACCCGCAGAAAGCACAAATGCACACCCCGGACCTCTGTGCGTCCCCCCAGTGGGGTCCAACAGGCCACCAACAGGGGGAGCTCTTATCATCTGCCTCTTTTTTCCTCTAGTATTCTGGGACTGCTTATGCTTTTAAGCATCGCTCTCATTCTGCGCTGAACTGGATGCTGGGCCTTCATAGTATTACCAATACTCCAAAGTCCTCAGATCAGCTCTAGCTCCAACATTACCAGGCCTACTAACGTGTGTATGTTTAAGTTTGTGTGCGTACGTGTGAGTGATAATGTGTAACACATTGTATACGGAGCTTTGCCATTTGGACTGAAACAACTCAATGTATGGGTTGACGTACATGAAGAAAAGCAAAGCAAACTAAACTTGCTTGCACTGCCACTGTTGTTGTTCTTACGTTTCTCATTTCCTGTTGGTCTCTTCTCCCCTTCCAAATGAAAATGTATTTTAATGAAAGAAGGCACAGATAACCAAATAAACATGTAAAAAAGAATGTGCAATAGGGGACGCAAGCTTAATAAAGCTAAACAGATAGCAGAGATTGTGTTTAGAAAGCACAACGTCACCAATTTTCACTTAAAGTGATAGTTCACTCCAAAATTTTTACTTTCAACCAATTTCACCTTGTAAATTTACTCACCCTGATGTGATTTCATACCTGTATAAATTACTTTGTTCTGATGGACACAGAGAGAGAAAATTGGAAGAATGTTATCAATTTTCAGTTCTGTGACATCATTGACTACCATAGTAGGACATTTTTAAATGGTTGTCCAAGATGCCCCAGCACTGTTTGCTTTCCTAACTTCTTCAAAAAATGCCATTTTGTGTTCAACAGAACAAAAAAGATACAATATTTTTTTCCTACTATGGTAGTGAATGACTGAAAATTGCTACAATTCCTACAAATATCTTTCTTTGTATTTGGCAGAACAAAGACATTTATAAAGGTTTGAAACAACCTGCGGGTGAGTAAACGATGAAAGAACTTTCATTTTTGGGTGAACATTGCCTTTAACACCAAACATCAGATACAAAGGACACTGCTAATCCTACAAGTTACATTGTTCTCCGTTTTTATATCACATTGCCAAATAGTTTCCTAAAATCTCCTCTCATGAAGACTGTCATTCATCTTTAGAGTTAAAGACCTGCTTTCATTGTGCTGGTATATGGGAATATTATCTAACTCCTCTAAATGACCAAGCATCGTAAACAACTAAACAAAATTTTGTAAGCAGTGCTCCTAAACTGGAGAGCCAATATAAAAGCACATACATAATTGTTACCTCAATTGAAAAGTTAAGACCTAAATACCACCAATATTCACCTTTCCCTTTCATATATTCCTGCACTTGTGTTTCATATTTTCTTATTTTGCCCTAAGAAGTGGCTTCAGTTGAATTTTGGATTGTATTGTTTTATAACAGCACATAAAAAGCCAATGGTTATACTAGCTGCTATATTGTTTGTAGAAGCAAATGAGACCCATTTGAACTCATTAGCTTCAAAGAAACACAGTGTGTGCGTGTGTGTCCAGTATAAAAAGCTATGAAACATTAGAGTTGTGTTTTGTTTCTTGTCCTCTGTGTATGTTCGCTTTGTTCGGCTGTGAATCAGAGGATTTAGAAATGGACTTGTGATGTGGGCTTGGACTCTGGAGGGGGACACGGGTCTAATTGAAGTGAACTCCATTTTGACAAAGCGCCTTCAGCCTACAGTAAGCCCACCATTGAAAACACAGACACCTTTCTTTCTTAAAGAGGTCAAAAATATACTGTTTTAACAAGCCAGAGAAGAGAAAAGCTAAAAAAACAAAAACAAACTAAATGTATCTTTAAAAGACTTGTGGTGACATAAATAAATATAAAGACTTTTTGGAGCCATATAGGCCTGTTTGATTGCCTCTAGAGTGTCTGCTGTGAATCCACGGGAGGGACGATCACTTCACTGACATTGAGGACACTATAAGGATGGATGGCCGAAGAACTGTTTCTCCTGGTCTAAGACACACTTTGTACAAATAAGGAGAACTGTATCGTCACACTCTGCAATGGAAATATTAACCAGTACTATGACACTGACATCATTACTGACATTTTTTATTACAACAGGGTTTCTGAATCTCTGAAGAGCCTCTCTTCAGAACTCAATTATGATTTTTTTATGGTTATTATTTTACCTTTTCTTTCTTTCGATGGAATTTTTGTTTATATCTTGATTTGGTATGTCCACGGGGCATCGTTTTCTGACTAAACTGCACAAATACAATTTCCTCTCCTCCTGCCCTTTCTCTCCTGTCTCTTCTGTGTCTCTCCATCCTAGTAATTTGATGGTTTAACAAGTTGTTCTAAAAAAACAAGAAAAAACGTTTATAAAGATATTAAAATCTATATCTTCTTATGTTAAATGTGTTTGTTTTCATTCACTCTGTATATGTTTTGTTGGCAGGGGGAAGAACGCTGACCCATGTAAACCACTTACACATTCATTCAGTATACTTCGAAAGCAGTGTTAATATTTTTTACGCGGCCAACTACTTTTTTGGGGAATGGGGAAATCTGGGTTATTTTCAACCCAGCATTTTAGGTTGAAACAACCCAACGGCTGGGTTGAAAATAAGCCAAGCAATTGTTTTTTGAGTGAATATATCAGTATGAATATTAACAATCCTTATATTACAAAGTGATTATCAATGTTGTGTTAATATTTCACATATAACAGTGTAAATAATCCAGAACCTGATTAAAATATACAGTACAATAATTAGAAATTCCAAAATTTCCAAACTGTATGTGTGTGGGACACCCCCTAGTTTTAATGTTTACTGTCTATGGTCCTATATAATAGTGTTTTTTTTCAGATTAACTACCACCTTGGGAATAACTAGCACAACCTACTCTTGTTGTGCATTGCACCACCAGTGATATGACTACTACAGTTTGGAAACCAATCTATAAATGAATTCTATAACACTATGTTTGCTCCTCCGTTCTGTTTTTATGAATCACACTGTTGACCAGAGCTCCACTGGATCTAAAATAAACCCACATCTGTATGACAGTATAGCTTGAATTTACACGCAAACACACACACATAAACGGTACCACATAAGGAGTCACTACACAGTAATATATGCTCTTGATTACCCAGAATGCCCAGAAACACTGCCACACGCAAACACTATTAATTTAACAGATGAGAGTAATTCCATACCACAGGTGCTGCACTGGCTAACTTATTGATGTCTGTGTGCAATCAGCGAAACATGCAAAACTCATACAGCTAACCCTCTATAAATCAAATCCGAAGGGTTGCAAATTTATGAATGTGTCGCTGCAAATCTGGAGATTTTCAAGGTTATCATTAAGCTTTCTAATCGGCCTTTACAGCATAAATCCCATTTCCTCTCTTTCCCTCTCCTATACACCCACCGTGATGGAAATCGATTCCCGCGTTGGAGTGTAAATTACTTTTTTTCTTCTGTTCAATGAAAAGAGGGAAAAAGTTAGTTTTCTGCATGGTGGAAGACGCAAACAGCATTTGAATTGATGAGCATCTCTAACGTGATAACATGGTGGGTCTCGGCTCATTCTCTCTCTGGCGTGCAGGAGCTCATCTCACCCTCTCTCTCTCTCTTCGCGTAGATTTACATAATCCAGTGCATAAATAGACCTTTATGAGAGGCACAGGCATTTTCATTAATGAATGGAACTATAGAAAACTAAACACAATATTTAAAGGGTACATGTCATATGGCAGCAAGTTTTTCTCTTTTAAACTCACACAAGTGTCTAAAAAGTGGAAATGCATGTGTATTCAATATGAATACAGTATAATTCTGTATTCACATATATGAACTTAAATGCAACATTTCAAAATAACACAAAAATTGTTCATTATCATAAGTGTGACAAATATTTTCCCAATCATTTGTGAACAGCCTGAATTGGCTTCACAAGTAGTTGCATATACAGACATATGTACGTAAAATAAGCAACAAATGTTTGCACATGCTCATTATGACATATGACTTAATTGGATTGGATTTTTTCGATTGGATTCAATTTATTGTCATTACACACATACAAGTAGGCCTACAGTGCAACGAAATGTATTTTTAGAAGAAGATAAAGCATTACATGGGGAAGGTGAGGAGAAAAACATGTACACAATACACCATAGACAAGACTTGCAACAGGGATAAGTAATCCAGTTCCGACAAGCAGCCATCTGATCCTGTATACGGTATTCCCAGGCGGTCTCCCATCCAAGTACTGACCAGGCCCGACCCTGCTTGGCTTCCGAGATCTGATGAGAGCGGGCATGCTCAGGGTGGTGTGGCCGTAAGCAGTGTGTTAAATGTCCAGTGTGTAATTGTACGAAGGATCTATTGACAGAAATGCAATATAATATGTTTTTATTACCTAAGAATGATCTATTTCTATCTACATACACCGCGGGTCCCCTCCCATGGAATTTGCCATGTTGTTTCTACAGTAACCCTAAACGGACAAACTGCTCTCCTTTGGCAAAGAAGCAAAAATGCAACATCTTCTTTGTCGATAAGAGCAACCGTAGTACTTACATTTTTCTTTATTTAAACCCCTTTAAACATCCCTTCAAAAGTGTGTGATGCAGATTACATTTGCCATAAATCTACCTGCTTGATTCCAAACATTTCATATTTCAAGCACTTGATTTGGGAATAAAAGCAGCACTTTAGTGATTCAGCTCAACTGTGATTGTGCTCTTGTGGTCATGCGGGCCAGCGGCAGACATTATAACGTGCTGTAGCTGTATTCCCAGCTCTCTGTTTTACTGGCATTTATTTGCAAGAGAAGAACTGCTTCAAAGCTTCTAAATATAACCTGCGCTCAGTCCCTACACGACTTCAAAAACCACAGAATGAAGGAGGAGAGGACGTGAGAGTGTGAGAGGGCTGGGAGGAGCATGGGGTTAAAGGGAAAGAGGAGAGCAGTGGGTAAGGGAACGAGGTGAGGAGGAACCACTGGGAAAAGATGTGATAAAAGAGGCAGATGCAGAACAGATGGTGGGCCGGGGGGAAGAGTGGAAGAGGCTCACTGGGCCAAGGGATGAACCGGAGAACGACAAGTACAGCAGCCAATAGAAAATGAGATCTGATGGACCACCAAAACAGACAGAAAATAAGAGAGCGAGGAAACAAGGGGGTGAAAGAAATTATAAAATCATATTTGCAGTTAGGTTGAATTGAGATTTATACATTATCTGAAAGCTGAATAAATAAGCTTTCCATTGATGTATTGTTTATTAGGGCAATATTTGGCCGAGATACAACTAATTGAAAATACGGAATCTAAGGGTGCAAAACATATCTAAATAAAATAGAAACAGAATCTTAATATTGAGAAAATTGCTGTTAAAGTTGTCCATCAGAAGTGTTGTAACAGGCCATTACTAAGAAGAAACTGGTTTGTTTTAACGCTCTTTACTAGCCTACTGCTGTAATGACATTGTAAGAAGTAGATGAACCCAAATAGGGAAATTCTAAGCTTTACATAGATACCAAACATTGAGCTGGTGATTCCCAAAGGACTGGCAAACGCAAGCAAAGTTTGTATGTTTGTGTGTCTCTGGCTATTTTTGTTTGTGATTTTGCTGCATCCACATGTAAATAGAAAATGATCTTTACTTAATATTCTCATGATTAAGCCATAAAAGAAAGATCTATAATTTTGACCCATTCAATGTATTGTTGGCTATTGCTAAAAATATACCAGTGCTACTTATGGGTCCAGGGTCATAAATATCATACCAAACAACAACGTCTTCAGCAAACAAATATCCAAATTACTTTTTACCAGTTGATTCCAAGGATTCCAATGAGTGTGATAATATAAGGAGCTTAATTGAATGTTTTGCGTGCTATTTTTTATGTTAAAACACCATATGGTTTAATTTTTGTTTGCCAATTTCAAATGCTTAAGCAGCTTTTTTTACCACTGCATTTGTATGGATTTGCGTGCTAATATGCCACTGTGGGACTGTATACAACACCAAAAGGAAGCAAAAGTTTGCAGTGCGGAATCCATGCAAGCGAGATGCACAGGTTTTAATTGACTTCCTTTCACCGCTGTGCGAGTTTAATTAAAAGCAAGCCTTTAGAATATTAAAAAGTAAAACAGAAAGAAAGAGAGAAGAAGAGAGAGAGTAAGATGGCTATAAAACTGCACAGAGAGAGACATGATAATTAAGAGAATAAACTAAATGAAGCAACGTCATAGCACCTGCCTCTCAAGCCCCCCATCCACCCCAGGTCCCTCTCTCCCCGATCAATCACAAACCTAATATCATCTCCCACTATGTAAGCCTTTCCTCTCTCCACTCCAGTGTTTATTTATTTAGCCGGAAAGTCCCATTAGGCCGTACTGAACCTCACTGCCGTCAGCTTGACGCACTGCATATAAAACAGCTGAGGCCTTTTTGGCTCTCACCTTAACCCAGGACTACTTGAGACTCTGGAAGTCAAACTTTACTTGTCAAAAGTGCAGGAATAAAATACAGTATGAATAAAAGCTACGATCAAGTCCATGATGATTTGATGTCATTTTTATCAATTTGGTTATTATCCCGAGTTACGGCAGTGAGTTACACCACTTCAGCAAGAGCCGCCCGCGGTCAAGTGGCGAACGACGCATCCGTGGGCTTTGCTTGATTTACTGTAGCCATTTCTTATTGTTCGGTAAAAGACCACTGTACTCCACTGTACTCGTTCCAAGAGTGGCAACGTACTGAAACCGTCTCTGTCAAGCTTACAGCTGATCAATGGCTGCAATTAAAAGGCCGGATCAATTTCAGCAGGGGCAACCCAATAAAACTGGGGCTCAAGCTGTATGGCCCGTAGCACCATCAGTCGTGAACAAATTCAAAGCCGAGACAAGCCCCTGAGCTGCACGCCTAATGACAAACACAGCACTTTCTGCCTTTCAATTAATCACAAACACACAAAGGCTGACACGTTGTACACACCCAAACACAAAACCTATTCCCTTTTACAAGGTTTTTTTTTCTCTGCAGAGAACTTGTGGACATCTGTGAGAAGTTCATCTGCATCTTCTCATTTTCATTTTTTCTCTGAAGACCCTGAAGCCTGCAATTACCCATACTCAACAGTCAAGAATCTGAAAGGAAAATTCTGTCCTATACTCACCCTAATCATCCCCAACTTATATGTGACATATCTTTAACTCGGTTGCAGGTCGCAAATTAAATATTGCGCATGTTTGAAGTCACAGTGCTTGCTGACTGCTGATTTATGTTATTGTTGTCTAATCTGTGACCATAGACGATTTGCTATGGTCAGTACACTCTATGGTGTGTGAGAACTACACATTTCACACACTGATTTTCACGTACTATACAGATTTCACCTTTTTCTTAGCTTTTATTAGTAGTTGTTGATTACACACAAAACTATTGTATGACCTAAGAAGACTCTGGTTATAGCACAGTTGACTACAGGGTCATACGGACAGGTCCAACTCTTTCTCAAATCATTTATAGAGTTCTATTACTCATAATCTCTGTCATCAATGGCATTGAGTATAGTAATACAGAAATGACCCTGGATAATATCATGATCCTCCAATAACATCTGCTTAATCGCCTTGCTGCAACTGTACCAGTCACTAAATCCTCAGTCCCCTGTGATGCCAGGACCAAATAAATAGTCTCAACAACTAAATCACCAATTAACCAGAGGTTAGAGGACATAAAAAATTGGTTCATAATGAGTATACTGCACTTAATAAACACTCACCTAAAGGATTATTAGGAACACCCGTTTAATTTCAACACAACCATTTCTAGGGTTTACAAAGAATGGTGTGAAAAGGGAAAAACATCCAGTATGCGGCAGTCCTGTTGGAGAAAATGCCTTGTTGATGCTAGAGGTCAGAGAAGAATGGGCCGACTGATTCAAGCTGATAGAAGAGCAACTTTGACTGAAATATCCACTCGTTACAACCGAGGTATGCAGCAAAGCATTTGTGAAGCCACAACACGCACAACCTTGAGGCGGATGGGCTACAACAGCAGAAGACCACACCGGGTACCACTCATCTCCACTACAAATAAGAAAAAGAGGCTACAATTTGCACGAGCTCAACAAAATTGGACAGTTGAAGACTGGAAAAATGTTGCCTGGTCTAATGAGTCTCGATTTCTGTTGAGACATTCAGATGGTAGAGTCAGAATTTGCTGTAAACGGAATGAGAACATGGATCCATCATGCCTTGTTACCTCTGTGCAGGCTGGTGGTGGTGTAATGGTGTGGGGGATGTTTTCTTGGCACACTTTAGGCCCAGTGCCGATTGGGCATCGTTTTAATGCCACGGCCTACCTGAGCATTGTTTCTGACCATGTCCATCCCTTTATGACCACCATGTACCCGTCCTCTGATTGCTACTTCCAGCAGGATAATGCACCGTGTCACAAAGCTCGAATCATCTCAAATTGGTTTCTTGAACATGACAATGAGTTCACTGTACTAAAATGGCCCCCACAGTCACCAGATCTTAACCCAATAGAGCATCTTTGGGATGTGGTGGAACGGAAGCTAAATGCCCTGGATGTGCATCTCACAAATCTCCATCAACTGCAAGATGCTTTCCTATCAATATGGGCCAACATTTCTAAAGAATGCTTTCAGCACCTTGTTGAATCAATGCCACGTAGAATTAAGGCAGTTCTGAAGGCGAAAGGGGGTCAAACACAGTATTAGTATGGTGTTCCTAATAATCCTTTAGGTGAGTGTATGTGCACTAAATTGAATTGAGACAGTAAATTTCTTCTTATATTTTTTATAAATTCATTTTAATTCGTTATTAGCATGGAAACAATATGGATTTTTGTAAGAAGATAAAAATATCTTCTGTTTATACTTTTCTCTCAAGAAGACTTTAAAAAACACAAAAAAATGCAAGTGAATGGGGGCAACAACATTCTTCAAAATACCTTATTCTGTGGAAGAAAGAAACTTATACAGGTTTAAAATGACAAGGTGAGTAAAATGATGACAGAATTGTTATTTTTGGGAGAACTTTTAAGGACTCCATAATATTTCTGAGATATGAAAGAGCATCATCTGAGCCATAATATTTGTCAGGATTCCAGCATCATCACCAGCTTCATCACTCACTCCGCCCACTCGTTCAACCTCTCCTGAATCTTAATCACCATCACCTGCACCTCATCAATCCACCTCCTATATATTCAGGATAGAACCTGAACACTGGACACAGTTTGTAAAAGTGGCACTAATATTTAAAGTTTAATTTAAAATGAAGCTCAGAGTTTATCCAGCCGGCCCCAAAATGTGTAAGATTAGTGTGCCCAAATGGTTTGATGGGCTGCAACAGAGAACCATAAGAGGAACAGTAATAAGAAAACGAATGAAATCAATGCTTGGCCTCAAAAAGTATGAAAACTCAAAGGACGCCATCATCACATATCCTGGCTGCTTGTGATCTGAGCTACAAAACACACAACAAAACATTCATCTCTTTATTTGCTCTCTTACTCACGTCTGTGTCAGAAGGGGGATCCGTGGCAGTGCCGGGTTCGAAAACATATGTATTTTATTTAAGAAATAAATAGCATTGGAACACCAATTTATAATAACAAAAAGAGCTGCACTACAAAATGGGCAGTGGCAGGTGCGCAGATAGCAATAGGGACGGGGGAACATAACATGACCCCCCTCAGATACATAGTGACCCGGTCCTTCCCCCTCAGATTCATAGTGACCCGGTCCTTCCTCCTCACTTATCCTACAAAAGGTGACAAACATTGGTATAACCGAGGATTTCAGCTATGTAAATTAGCCTAAGTAGTGGCAAACAGGCCCGCCCTTCCTTAAATATTTTGCCGTCAATGCTTCCGAATCGGGTCGGCCACTGATGTTTATGTTCTCTGTCCTCTTTGTGTGCTGCCCTCAACTGTGCCTGTAGTAGCGGTTACCATAGTGATCAATGATATCGTCTATGACTGTGCTGGTGATTTTTCTGGAATGAAATAAAATGGACTGCATAACTGCCACATCATCTCGTTTTTTCAAAAACCAAACAATTTAAGTATCCTATGTCTGTTGACTTTTCCCAGACGTGGCAGATTAGTTTTGTTATTTATTTGTATAGCTAGTCTTTTTCACTTAGAAAACACAGCAAAACGTGGAGAGCATGACTATGCAATTAGGTGAGTGGACGGAGGCAAATAGTGAATGAACACAAAAAGAATGGTGGAATAAGTCAAACAATTTATCGTCAGGAAATTCTTAGAAAACCAACAGTTCCTATAGCACTGTATCTTATTTGATGCTCTCCTATTCCATGGAGTCGGATCATCTACTCAGTGCGATGGTGATACAGCGCTGATTAAATATATATATAACATTTTTATTTAAGATTTGAGCAGAGCGAGAGCGAGAGCGAGAGCGAGAGCGAGAGCGTTCTGCCAAGGGAAGTCCAAAACGCTGTAGCGTCACGTGATTCATGGAGCCCTCAGATAGTCCTAGGAAGTTATGTTTTCCCTTTAAATGCTTTATTTCTTTCATTTTTGTATTCATTAAATGGCATTCGTCTTTAAACCTCAGTTGGTCTGTTTAGTCGCAGCTCCATGTGTTACAACGGAGAAGACGCGACTCTCTCTCTCAATGGCTCTGGATTTGAGTTGGATTTTACAAGAAGGTGCGTGAAACAACTATTACTCCATTCAAGCGCAAATACTCAGCAGATTTAATCTTCGTGATGTGGATATTTTACGGATATGAGGTGAAATTAAATGTGTATGAGGCATTAATGCGTATAATTGTTTATATCACGCTTACTTTCTACAATCTAACTTGAGTTCAAACTCACCATTTGTGTCGCCAGTATGCACATACACACGGGTCTGTGACGGATCTCGGGGAGAGATCTCAGGGGAGAACCCAAACGCAGGCAGCCACAGGTGTGAAGGGGTTAACAAGGGCTTTAATAATAAAACAGGAACAAAACAAAAACCCACGAGGGGGTAACAAAACAGAGTACACAATAAACTGAGGACTAACACTTGACAAGAACTTTGACTACAAAAAACACCAAGACTAACAGAACACTCACACTGACTAGACTATAACAATAGTCACTCCACGACATGGCAAAAAGCATGAACCAAGTACAACAAACCAGCACAAGACAATAGACAAGAGGGCATTGAATAGGGAGACTAACAAAGGAGATAACGATGGGCAGGTGTGGGTAATGAGACACAGGAGGAAAGCTATACTAGAAACGAGAGGGGCGGGGCCAAATGACGAGACAGGAGAGAACGCATATTATATCCTGATTGACCATATGTTTCTCTCCACATAAAACACGTGGGTCTGTCATGATTCTGCCCCTAGACCAGAAAATCAAGACAAGCGCAGGCAGAATCATGACAGGGTCAGAGTTGGCTTACAGGTGCCCACATTCTCCCATCAAGTTTGCTATTAATAGATCACAAACTTTGCGTGGAACGTGGGGTACGTACGTTTCCAGCCCCGTTTTGTGCGTATGCAACTCTTACAAATGAGACCCCAGATCAGTTATATGAAAAGGCATTTATATCCCATGTTTGTAATTTGACATATTTCTGAACAAATATGGATTGTTTTATTATTTTTGTCTTGTTTTCCAGTTTATTAGTTTCTCTTAAAACAATTAAAAACAATGGGGTAAGAAAATTAACGAACTTTTTTTCATACCCCATTGGAAGATGTTTTACGCAGAAACGAAACAAATCTTACCTTAAGAATTTGTAGATGTTTATATCTGAGAACAAGAGAAAAATTTAGTTTTAAAAATTGGGAAAGGATAAGAATGTTTATTGTGATGCATACAATATTATTAGTTTAAGTGTATGGCATGATAGAAGCAGTGTTATATTGTTTTCGTAGTTCAGTTTTAAAGTTGCATAATGTAATATAATATATAGAAACAGCAATAGTGTTTTCAACTTTACATGAGACATTGCAGTGTTTTGAAAACAGCTCATCTACTGTAAAAGGATGAATTTAGGAAGTATGGAAAAATCCCAAAATCAAGGAAACAAAAAGGTGCAGGTAACAGAGATCTGTCTGGTTTCATTTTAGTCTGGGAATAAAACTGCTCGAGCACTACTCCCATCTGGTGTAAGAGAATGCTCCAATAGACATGTAAAAAATAAGTCTTGAAGCATCTCACTCTGACGGTCTGCCCGGGGACACCGAGCCCCACATCACAGCCAATGTGCTGACAGCACTGAGGTACACAGACCTGTGAGTGGCACTCTATCACTGGGGAGCACACAGCAGACTTGACTATTCACACACACAGCTGTACAGCCAGAAATACGGTACAGGTGGAAAAAGTAATGGTGACAATACTTTTGCTTTGACAGCTCACACTGAATAGGAGCTTTGTTCCTCCAAGGACATTTCTCTGCATTGTCCTGTTTGTGAGTCATGCAAAAGGGGAGGGAAATGCAAGACCTCATAGAGAAGGTATTTAAAATGTTGTTTCTGAGATCCAATAATTCATGAAGTGGATGAAACCAGAAAACCAGAATCCACTTTCTAAAAAGTAACGATATGCTCAAAAAAAGGAAAAAGATTCTTCAATTGAGTTAGGGACAGAGCACCGATTGTGCCAAGACCCTATTGGAATTGCTACCTTTATAAATTTAGCCTTGATCAGCCAATGTCATTTTTGCCCTAGCAAAATACTGAATGCCAATGTCAGGATTAAATATTACACATTGAAATTGTTCCTGTAGCTTTAGCTATAACACCAAGATCATGAGTTTGATTCAAAGAAACACAATATAGTAAAATGTAATCTTTGAATGTAAATCACTTTGGAGAAAAGTGTTGAAAATGTATGTATAAAAGGTTTGGGACTGGTTTACAGTTGATAAACATACATGTACCGCAAATAAATCCAGTAGGCCCATAGCAGAATGTTTTTCTTTCTGTCAATAAAAGCTTGTGTGTCCCAGTAAACAATTGTTCTGATGTTTTCCTTTGTGGCTCACATCATCATAACATTCACCTGACCATGAATCTCAGTTCAAAGCGTGGTAGAGCGGGTGAAGAAAGGGACAATTATTAAACGAGCTCAACTCTCCAATGCCAAAGTGTCCTTCTCTTCCATCTCCTTAGCCCATACCCAGTCAATTAAAATGAGGCTTGTCAGATCAAACAGACTTCCATTTACTTTTGCTCACATAACAACCCCCTAAAGAATGCAGGGAGGCTGAAGAACGCTGCATTTTTTCACGACTGGAGACGGTTCAGGAAAAGAAAGCTGACGTTCGAGGACGGATGAGTGGTCTTTCTGGAGATCCCATGACGCATTCGCTGCTCATCACGTCCCTCACAGCTGCTCCTTTTCATTTACGGAAACAATCTGTGAGGTTGTTTGATCTGTTTAAGGAAAAGAATGGGCTACTGTCTTCACGTAAACGCAGGCACACACACATAGAGAAGGGTATACCACACTTCTGTTTGCATATAATTCTTCATTCATTATATAATTAATAATTAAAAACCATTTCCTTTTAAACCATTATTTATTTTCTTGCATTATAGTTTATAGCAAAGATTTGGACTGCGTAGAGACCAATGAAGCTCTTTCACGCTTGGTAAACAGAAAAAGACAAAAGTTACTTATGATCCAATGCTAGTCACTTAAATGTAGGAATCAGTGTTTAGATTCAAGACAACAGATATATAACAAAAAGCAATTCATGCCGGTATTTCTGTAGCTCGAAGCATTGTGCTAATAAAACAAGGTTCATGGCTTCAAACCTCATTAAATACGCATATTGATGCAAAACAAATATGTTGCTTTGGATCATTTTGCCTGCCAAACATGGAAATTGTATAAAATGTTTCGACGGAAAATTATACAAGGTAACAAGATACTAATGGCTTTTTATGTTTTACAATTTTGTTCATAGGACAAATCAAAAAATCTTAAAGATGGCTGATCACGCCAGGAGTTAGGTTAAATAGCAAAAATAACAATACAATACAACAAAAACTTCATATCTAACTTAAAATATGACAAGGTTTTGATTTATTAGACTGCTGAGCAAAAAGTCAGTGTTGTCGCTGGGAATCAGAGAGTACCGAGATTAGAAGCTCTGCTCTGCTCTTGGCCTACAAAGCCACCGCTGGTTCGGCACCCCCTTATCTTCACTCACTAATGCAGACTTATGTACCCGCCAGATCCCTAGGCTCTTGCAAACGAACAACGTCATGTAGTGCCATCTCAAAAAGGGAAAAAATCACTCGCACGTACCTTCTCTGGATCGGTTCCACATTTGTGGAAGGATCTGCCCGCTGCTACAAGATCAGCAGATTCTGTAGCAATCTTCAAGAATCGACTGAAAACACATCTCTTCCGTCAACACCTGACCGATTAGTTACGACTTCTATCTCTTTTCTAGTCTTTTCTGCTTTACAATAATGCTGAAATACACTCAGTTCCCAGCAGACTGGAAACAGTGGGATGACTGTGTACCAATACAGACTCCAAATTGCTGACAAAGACCTTTGGTCTGTCTCCCAGTTTGTACAACATATCCCGACTAAGTCTGAAGTTTGTTTTATATATATACTATTTCTAGACATTCCCTTTAAAAAAACTGACTCCAGTGAAAGCCTTTCTGTTACTGTTGTTTGGATATACTATCACTTAAAATCTCAGGTTTACAAACTTGATACTATCTGGTGTTGCTTTCTTCATTTTAAGACCAGCAAGCAAAAGGAAAGGCACGGCGTGAATCCCGATACAGATGCTTTCCATTTGCCTCACATCAAAATCTCATTAACTGTATAGCATGAAAATTGATTTTTTTTTGTTATCCTACTGCTGTCAAAACATTTAATACACAATACCCTCATTTGCATTATAAGTGATAAAGCCGTGCATAATAACTCCCTTTATTGTAAAACAACAGTGGAATTCACGTTGCTTTCAACACTCCCTTTATTAAAAAAAGTGATGCTGTCATAATGATGATAAAAGATAAGGCTGAAAAAATGTACTCACATCATGAAATTAACAAAAAAGGAAAACGAGGTGTTTCCACATGCTGTTGACATCTGTCTAAATGTAAAGTATTTATAGGAAAAAATGCCACATAGAAGGAATTGGAGACATGTCTTCATGTGCTGGGGCCGTGAAAGCTATGGTTGTTGAGATGCCCCACTGACCTTGTCGCCCAAGCCATGACATCATGACACATAAGCAGCACTCTGGACTCGCATTTTGGTAAAATAATCATCAAACATCTGCAGCTCTCACTACTTTCTACTTAGCTTAGCATTATGTCAGCGCATCAACAAGGCACATTTTGAACATGACAGAGGGTCGACATTTACACGGCACACAGATGACCCTACCTCACCCCGAGAAAAAGAAGGTCACGCAAGCATCACTCACCAAATCAATGTTTCTCTAACAAGCCCATCACTGTAGATGTAGGAAGGTCATGCTGACCTTGTAAGGGAATAAAAACTATACCTAATCTGATGAACTGCCTTATCCCATAACTGCCAACCGGCCGCGACGAGGCAATGCTCAACTCATAAAAGTGTCAGAGGGAAGCACATTGTGACATTAAACAGTAAGAGTATTATCATCTTCACTCTGACAGAGCCAAAGACTAGTTTAGGATGAAATGTGTGAAAGGGTTTGATGTCACTGTGTGAATGCTTAACAATACCAGCAGCTGTCAGACAGGAATGTGCAGAGAGCTTGTGAGGGCAGACACATCTAGAGGAGGTTTTCCTTTTGACCTCTATAAAAGAAGATCTAGTAAGGTTAAAAAATAGTCAGCGTGTATTAAAGTGTTTTCCAAACTTTTTACGATGGTATGCTCCTCAAAACAATATACAATCCCTTAACTCTCGTACACTACAGTCTTGTGAAAACATATAGCATTGCCACAGCATTATTTACTTTATATTTCAATGCAGCCATAAAAAATATATTTAAATATATTTCAAAGACGTTTATTCCATCCATTTACATCAACAACATATATGGGTAATATTTTGAATTTACTTCTGTCAAATCATTTATGCATTTGGCCATTTATGCATTCATTAAATCTCATATTGAAAAAGGTGCTGCGAGGTTAGAACACGACCGTCTGTGAGCGTTAAACAAGCAAACACACATTCATATTTACGATGGCCTGCTCACTTAAAGCAAATAAACTGATCAATACATTGCAATAAACAGACAAAATACACCGACTCTCATAAGGTGATTCTAATGTGGGTCATAAAAGCTGTGCTAAATGAGGGTGTGTTTACAGATCCAGTCCGAATGGGAACAGATAAAAGCTAAAGCCAATAAATGCTGCTAGAGCCGCATCATTTCCCAACACTGTATTCATGATCAACTGGAACTTATAATATCTAATATAATATATACTGTGTAATACATACATTTTTATATTATAGAAATTATAATATAATCATATAAAATAATATACACTGACCCAACAGTAAAATTGGCCATGATGAAAGTGGAAATAAAAGAATAATGTCTGTAAACTGGCCTGGTCTTGCTCATAGATAAAAGATGGTTTCAGAGGGTTAAGAGATCATTTAGCAAACTGATTTCACTGACAACAAATGTTGCAGTTTCAGAGGATTCATTTGATGTTGTGCAGCATCTCTGAAATACGACTGGCCGTGTGATTTTCCCCAAACAGTCTGTTAATCTATAGTTTCAGGTCTAATCCTATTTTTGCTTCACAGTTTTTAATCTGTCTCCTATCTCCCATTTCTGCTCCATCCAGCACACCTTTTATTTCCCACCACCTTCCAATCTTATACCGTCTTACTTAAGTTACAGTCCATTGAAAAGCCATCTGAAGCCATAATCAATTCCAGCTGAATCAATAACCTGTGACTGGGTGCAGAGGAGTTGACACAGTCCTCATTGAGCTGTCGATCACGTGTTTACTCCAATCTCACTGTGAGTTCACACCTCCGCCGTCGAGAGCGTCAAAGTGGCCGGAAGTCATTCATTTTCAATGTGAGCCGGCAGCGAGCGGCGGTTCTTGGCCGTTGAGGACGTCGCGGAGAGTTGAAATAAGGTCAACTTTATGGTAATGAGTAAGTTCAGCGGTACCCAAACGGAACGAAGCAGTCCACCACTTGAGAGGACTCCAGAGAACGCAGTCCTTTAAAATTTGGTCTACGTCCGAGCACCAGAGCGTCCACAAATCTTTCTGCAGCGTTGTTGGCAGGGTGGCCTGAGCGATTTTTGACGCTCTCCGCAGGGGCGATGTGAACGCTCAGTGAGATTTGAGTAAACATGTGATTGACAGCTCTGCCAAACTAAACCTTTCATGGTCAGGGCCAATCTCAGAAAAAAATGACAGAATTCCCTATGGCTCAATGCTTGAAATTCCAGATAGGTAATGAAAACACTTCCATCCGTGTCATCAAACACAGAGTAATTGAAAACGGAGAATAATTTAAATCAGATCTACATTCATCACGTTGTAATGTAATTGGACAAAATGACAATTCATTCAATGGATTTATTTATTATGGGTGACTCAGTGAGTAATATCGGTTGCCCCATCTTTAATAATTTAAAGTGGTACAAAGTCCGTGCCAGCTGATTATTTGGAAATTTGGCTTAAATATTAATAATGTCTTAAAACTAGGGAGGACAGTACAAAACGGCAATGAACAATGCATTTGTTAACCTGACCATATGCTGTTTCCACACCAAGCTAACACAATGAATTAGATGGGATTTTAAGGCCCATACAGTATACAATACTTTAAAGGCTTTTGAGTCCTCAAGTTTATTCTTAGTGATACAGGAGGCGTTTCCCAAATTTAGCAATAGCTACCCTGAACATACTGTATTTGTTTAAGTGGTAAAAGATCAGTCATGAACATTTGAGACATGTATTTGAGACACCTTTAAATCGAGTACGTTCATGCGAATTTTCCTATTGCTGAATATTGGTGAACCTTATCTGACAGTGATATTGTCAGCTGCCAGCATTATTTTATCTCTTATTTATTTTATGATCTTTTATCAGGTCAGTTATTTTAGATTTTGATATATCTATGTATAGGCTCTGTGATTTTAGGGGAAGGTCCTCTTAATAGAAGTCTGATAATTAATATTTGGAAATCAAACAAACTACTGACAACATGCAAACAGCAAATGTAATGTAACAATTAAAATGCAATATAACAATTAAAATCATAAACAGAAAACAGAGTTAATAACAAAATTAGCCTTTCCGTGCCATTGTCACCTTTTCACTGTCATACCAGAACTACTTCTATCTTTAAATAATGACCCAATTAAAACGTTGTTTATTACTTAATATGAACCTGCTTGTGAAAACACAGCAAAAGTCCTTCATAAAATCATCCTACAGAATATTCTATGAAAATATAATATCTTCAATATTGACTGAATAATACCAACCTCTTAGTGAAATTGCTTGAAATGAATCTTTGATGATTATTAAAATAATCAATAAAATTATGAGATGTTAGCCTGGGTTTTCACAGGATCACAAATCTTTACATGCTGACTAATAATGCTAATGCTAAATGTAGATAAAAACGTTATGGTTAATAAAATATCACAAATCTGGTTGAAAGGTTGGAGCCGTATAGCACGTGTTTGCTGCTCTTCATGCATCTTTGGCGGGAGAGAAGCAGCGCGTGTGGAGCGGAAAGGGTTAAAATAAAGCACGTTTGGGGCTAAATAAAGATATTAGAGGATATAGCGGGAAATATATATTACATAAATGTTGCTGAGAGCGCGTGTGATGTGACGCGCGGTTCAATTGAACCTCAACTTCAATTTAACAATTCAACCAAAATAGTCAAAAGTTTTAAATTGTTTATTAGGCAATGTCTGGCGGTCCGGATGGAACCGCGGTCCGCCTATTGAGGATGACTGTACTACAGTAATAGATTTTGTTATCAACCTTACATATCCCACCTCTCCTAATCTGCGGAATTCGATTTTGAATGAAGTTTGGTTTTACATTATTTCCACCCAGACCTCCCACCCAGAGGCACCTGAGACTCCGAGGACAAGACCTGGAAAAAACCCAACAACGTTTGCTAGAAAGGATTGATTTAGTTTAGGTCTCGCCTGCCGCTCAGAACAGCTTTGAAGCCTCAAGTCGGGCCATTGTCGCACTGCCCACAGTGTTTCTCTCGGTGGCAGAACCCACAGCAAACGCCTGCTAACAAGATATGGTCACAGCATCCAAACAGACGTATCTCTCTCTTGACAGGTCTGTGCACATTCCAGAGCAGATTGCAGCACAGGCTGTGCTGCTGGTCCTACAACGGTCTGCCAACAACATCAATTGCCCACTAGGAAACAGCGGGTCACCAGTGGGGCAATTTAGGACACAGTGTTTCAGCAAATGACAGGCCAGTATTACTACAGACTTTGGCTGTGGAGGATAGACCCTGCCCACTCAGCCTTATCTTTCTCTTTACAGGCTTTTTTGCATTGCCTAAAGTCTATCCAATGGATAGTTCTGGCATCGGTTGCGTTTTCTGCGGTTATATCCATTCGAAGTTGTGCAAAGGCATTACTCCAAATCTTTAAGTCCTTGATGCTTGTCACAAAGTTCCATCTTCAACAAATAAACACAGTCACAACCTTTCAGCACCATTGCTCTGTTTGCCCATTTGGCAGTTTGCTGTATCAACCCAAGCTGTTCGGTAAATAACGCTCTACAAGGGATATCTGCCAAAGCCAAACTAATCTGACCATTCGTTTACACTGCTAATTAAAAAGACTTCTGTGTTAATGACTTTTGTAGGTCTGTGGAAACAGGACAATTGTGGTGGATGTGTAAAGAAACTGCATTCACAAGCTTTTTAACTCTCATTGACCCAGTTCCCCTTTTATGATGGGTGCGGTTTGAGTAACACTGGGGCATTAAGAGAAATATTGCTTAAAAAATGACTCTACATTGAGGACAATCTTTAGTAGATACTAAAGGACTTCTAAAATGCCGAATACCGACAGAATGGACACATGATTCACCACTTGAATGATAGGTTTGAGATAATTGTATTTCTAATCTCCTGCATCTTTCTAAACACCTGATGTTTCTCTTAAGAAAAAGACCCAGAAATCTTCCTTACAATTCAGATGTGCCGAGTCTGCAATCAAAAATAAAACAATATTGATGATTTCAATATGGACAATTTACCCCAAATCCAGATAATTTCACCCATACAATCCACATTACTATTATAGCTCCGCTCTCTTCATGTATGTACACAGTTTTCTAATTTGTTTATTTTATTTCTTGAAGATAGGACAGATTTTTGTAGGACAGACTTAACACTTAAATAAAAAATAACTGAGAACTCCGTTAAATCTCCTGAGCTATAAAAGAGCAATTCTGAAAGAAACATAAAAACTCGACAAGCACATAGGTGTTTTGTTTTTTGGGTGTCTACATAATTATAGTTATATGATCAGTAAGTCGAACATAAAACAAACAGTGAACCAAATTACTTGGATATTATTGACTACCATAGCAGGAAAATAAAAAAATGGTAGTCAAAGGTGCACTAGAACTTTTTCTTACATCGTTTCTACACCGGAAAGACAATAGAACCCATTAGAACCTAATTTAAAGACACGGTGCTACCCAAATTCTTAAATATATCACATTTTATGTTCAACAGGACAAAAAAGATACAACAATTTCCCTACTATAGTAGTCGATGATGTCAGTTGCTAACATTTTTCCAAACATCTTTCTTTTGTGTTCATCATAAAATTATTAAAGTTTGTCACAACTTGAGGGTGAGTAAATGAAGACAGAATTTTCATTTTTGGGTGAACTATCCCTTTAACAAGTGCATGTACTTCCTCTCATCTCAGTTCTCTCATGCAAAGACACGCAACCTCTTCCATTCCATTGAGCCGACTTTCTGTGCTAAATTGTTGCTGAAATTGAGGTCCAAACACAAGTTTCTGTTTCTGGTGATTTTTTAAAGATAATGTTAATGTTGCATTCACAAATTCAAGGTACATTTTGAATTAAGCAACTGTGCTTACACAAAGCAGCAGGAAGAATTATCTAAGGATTTTTTGTGATATTATCAAATGTGTGGGCAATGCAACTTCAAAGTTGGATTTAAGGAGAATGTTATGAAGCACGGACGCATCTGTGATGTGACAGACCTTTGATGTTCAGCCTTTGTATTATGTTTCTTTTATGATTTATCATGTATCTATCTCACTTTTCAGCCCTTCACCTGCTTTGTGAAAAGGAACTAAACCACTTGACAAACAAATTCTGTGAAAATCAATTGAGAACAAGAAGTAATGACTTCTTTACCACAATGGCTATTAGTTTCCTATAAATAAACCGCTCGATGTGTCGCACGTCTTTGTTCAGAACAGTACAGTTTGGCTTGGTTAAACTGAATTGCAGTATGATTTTTGATAAGCTGATTCATATGTTTAAGTGCTGGGAGATCTAAGACTTATCTAATAACTCAAACTCTTTGTGTCAGACTGTTTTGTAAGAGTATATATTCCTTCATTACATCAACAATTGAAATTTCTCGATGTAATCGCATCCATGCTTAAGAGTGTTACTGTCTGTGTATGTTAATAGTCATGGAACTGAGACTGCAGAACATACTTTGAAATTTTTTCGAGTACTTTTACAAGCCTTTTTGTTTAAAATCCTGACACTTTTATTGTTTTATTGGTAACGTTTATAGGCTTTGTCGAATCTTCCAATACAAAAACATGGAGACGCATATCCGTAAGCCTTCTGAAGTATTTCAAAGTCAGGACAGTAAAATACTGTTTCTGATAGCCGTGTCTTTGAAGTTTGCTTCAAAATTCTGCCCACGTTAAAATTATTGTCACGCGGGTCGCAGGGATTCTGTGGGAAATTCTAATTATTTTCACTAACCAATGCTCGAGCGAAGATTTACAGTTCATAAAATGATATGATCCCTGTTCGGAGTAAAAAAGCTGCTGTCTGACAGATACAGAAAATAACAACTCTCGCTCCTGTTGCTGCCAAGATGTGTTATTTATTGGCACGAAGGAAGATGTTTTGGTAATCCTGTGTCTGACAATAGAAAACAAAAACACTATCTAGAGCCTAATCCAATTACAGAGGGGAACAGGAGATGAGTCACAGTGTCACTTGTATCTACAAATTCAATCTCGAGCACTTTTTCAGGACGTACAGCCGGGTTTCCTTTTATCGCCACAATTATGAAAAGTATCAGCATTGCACCTGCCCCATTATTGTCAGTCTAATTGAAAGGCCAAGACAATGGAGACTATGTAACTTATTTCAGGACTTTGTTTAGTGTATGCAGGCAATGTTAAGTGTAGATCTCAGGCCTCTATATTGTACGGTCTGTCGGTTAAATGTCATTGACACTCGCTTTCTCTGGTTTCTCTTCCTCAAGCCTCTGGATCTGCACCGGGTGCATGAATCTTAAACAAGACGCCCACACGCTGCTCTACTCTCCATCCGTAACAATTAAGGTCTCCCATCTGAGTTACATTTTTACTTGCCTCCATGATCTATACTGCTACTGCTTTACAGCCTGTTTAAGAGTCACATCAAACAAACTCCTCCAAGACCTATATAGTAGAGAGCAGGGATTGCAGAAGGGACAACAGAAGTACACGATTTAAAATCTGTAAATGCCATGTGACTAATGGCATCATGGTAATGCCGACTGACTTACAATGACCAGGGGCAGACCGGTACAGGCCTACGAGAAGTCTTCATCGCTCCCATGAGCCAAATCACTGTTTGAGGTCTTAATCAGGTTGGAGGCCTCAGCGCAATGCAAAACGCAACTCCCTCGCAGACCAAGCTCCAGGGAAGCAACCAGGCAAACAAGCATTTTCATTACCACACACATCTTCCTTTATCTGCTGTTCTGAGATCTGTCAAGAGCCCCTTCGTGATGTGGGTAATAGCAGAATGCATTTCTCTATGAGGCATCTGAGATAATCCCTCCCTCTCTGACACTCATGTTTCTCCTGTTATGATCACAGTTAAAAGTTTAATAACAGATTTATTGGACTTTAACGGTGTTTAGATTTTTCAATTGCATTTGACGGACCACTTACCCATTTGGCTTTATCGTGAGGCATCTCAGAAGAAAATAAAAATGCATGAAGAATATAATGATGCAATTGAGTGCAAAAAAGGTAAGAGATTCTGCGCAGTCTATTGCCAGATGGTGGACTAAATTTAAAGGATCTAAGGAAAGTTTAAGTCTATAGTCCTACCATACATCGCGCTGTTTGACTTACATTTTACTTTTGTGTTCTTTTTTTACAGCAACAGGATATGCTGAGCTATATAATGACAATCATTTATTTCAAATGATTTTAATCATTTGGGCACCTTTGCAGTCACCGTGTTATGATCACATATTATTCACTAGTTATCTCAGGAACTCCCTATCATCCAGCTGTACAAAAATTGTGGCTAACAAAACACGCACAATCCAATTGGTGAAATGAGATCCAGTGACACATAACTAATAATGCAAATTTAAAACAAACTACATTTAAAATCATGTTATGTTGTTTACAGACCCATTTAGCAAAACGCTTAATTATCCTCATAGTTTTCACAATAATAGCATCCAACGACAAGCTTGTAAATTGGTGCAATGTGTTGACAACATAAAAACAGTTTGGAAATGCTTTACGCTAGTCAACTGGGAATTCTCAAAATTTAGCGCAGGCAATATTTATGCTGGATGTGAAACAAATATACAGTAACCCAGAAGCTAATATTACAATATAAGCTGAAGTTAGGTCAATGTAGCATAAAAATAAGAAATTAAACCATGATTGAATGCAGTTCTTGATAGCCAGGGGCACAAACCTACAGGCGCAGACTTGCACAGCGCGTGTCCGCTTCCATCTCCAGGCTGGACTTGCCCTGAGGCTTAAACAAAATACATATCACTCATTATGTCCCTATGCATCATAAAGACTAACGCACATTCATATGAGCGAACAAGATGGAAAGAAGCACTTTTATGTCAGTCAAACTTTACAAGCTGTCTAAAAGTACCTTCCCCTTTAGAATGCATCTAAATTTAGAGCTCGAACGTAGAAGCTTCCTGCCTCGCAGAGCACGGAGGCCGTTTCCATGGTTACGTGGGGTTGACAGGAACGGAAAAAAGCAGGCCTTTGTATTTGTAAACATCCCTCAACAAGCACGGCCGTTTAATGTAGCTTAAGAAATGGAATAGTACCCATTAAAACTACAAATAACACCAGGCCGGGGGGGGTGATGAAGAAAGTGCCAAGGGTGGCAGAGAAAGAAAGGATGAAAAGAAACACTTATTATTGGCCTTCGCGTACAACAAAGAGCGCTGTTTATGTTGTGCTGCACGTGTTTGCTCATGGGGGTTTGTACCAGAGGACGACGTTAGACAGCGAGATGCAGGGTCTGTAAGGAAATAGTGTCAGTGAATAAAAGAGATTTTAGTATGCAAGAAGCAATAGGCCCCTGAAAAGAACAAAACACTGCTCACTGCTTCTCATTTTTAACAGACCAGAGAGAAATATGAAGCAATTTAAAGAAATATACCAACTTCTGTCATGACATTAGATTTTCACTACAAGAGCACTTAATCGTTCTCGTTGCTTTATCGTTTCATTCCGTGCCGATCCATGACAGCCGGTACGTAAATGGGTTCATTTCTTCACTGCTAAAGAAAAAAGCATGACGCAACCAAATTCATCTTTTAGTATCATAGACACACACTCAAAAAACAAGTGTAGTATAGGAAGGCAGAGAGTTTGTAACCATTGCGTGCGTTGACACAAAACTGCTGAATTATTTACAATATTACGATATGTGTGGGATTAACATGACATGGTCAATCATGGTTTTTAATATTATTATTGTCAATACTGTTGTGGCACCTCTAATAACGATATTTAATGTTTACCTTAACAATCTCCACTAAAGAACATTTACCCTTTATGTAGCATTGTAGAGATAATACATTTGTTTTTTAGAGCTTTACAATTATTGATCAATTGTACTCGGCTTAATTTGGCTGTTGCATCATGTTTTGGAACAACTAGAACATCTGGTTGCAAAATTCACCTAATGACAATTTCATTTAAGTACACTACACCATAACAGCCGTTCAACATTGCTATAAATGAATTACATTTCGTTTCAATTCCGTCCTCAAGCTATCTGAAACTAAATTGAACGTTTTCGAAGCAAATAATTCCTTAATTTTCTAGACTCACTTGCTATTTGAGATGGGCCACAAGTGATATGACACTTATGTTAATACTTGCATTAGTACACGTGCAGTAAAAACATTTTTGTTAGCTTTAGGCTCCCACTATAGCATATTCAATTAAAAAACATGGTGGAAAAAAGCCACACAAACAGACTTCAGTACACAAACAGCTTTATTACTTTGCCCAACAGAAACAGTAGAGAAATACAGTGTACATGTCTATAAATACGGTGTGTGTTTGTGGAATGTACTTTTGGCTCAAGTGAAAGTGTGAATGAGCTTATCAAGGTTTTGCAGGTCCATTTAAGGCATTCTTACAATTCTAGCAAAGCTAAGAACATAAGATAAACTGTGTGAGTGTACAATGATATGCAGTTCTCTAAACACTCTCTAAAATCCCTCCTTCACTTTTTCACAAAATATGTCAGCAATTTCGTAACAATACTTTAATATTGCTCTTTCCAATCAGTGCCAACACCAGGGGAAGCAGCATGAGCTATATTAATTCTGAAGTATTTTTTGAAATCATAAAACTACATATAAATGGGCAAGATAATACACATGGGGGGGAAGTCACAGAGACCATCAAGAAAAACAAAAAACTAAATTTAAAGGGGCAGTACAATTAGTATGTACATGATATTTAAACGAACAAAAAGTGCCACAATGGTAGAGGTTTTGTTCCTCGTGACTGCAGCAGTTTATTCTACTGTGCGGCTGCCTTCCTTATGTTGATGATCAACCTCTTGCTGTATTCTCTGTGGTCCACTGGCTTTGCCTCCACCACAGTTACTTTAATGCGAGATTCATCCTATGGAGACAAAACCGAAATGATAAACCCTGAACTCATCTCCACCCAAATGCACTTCTGTGGACTTAAGAAAGCAAGTGTCTTCTGCTTGATTATAAACAGTTGCTATTTTTCAGCATAAATCGATCGCAAGCACACTAAGATGCCATAAAGAAAACAAAGGCAGGGGTTAACGTATAAGGGGCAGATACGTATAATAAACCCATATCATATATTTTCTAATACGGGGGTTCTCAAGTCCGACACAAGATCCATATTCCTGTCGGTTTTAGCTCCAACTCTGATAAAACGCAACTGAACAAGCTAATCGGCATCTTAAGAACAGACCCGTTCAACTGCAGTGGGGCTGCGCAAATTACAGAGCAGTCGGCACTTGAAACGCTCTTGCAGTACTTTTATGACATATGCCGATAGATTTGCGCAGCACTGCATTAAGTTGAATGCATCTGTTCCCTAAAGATGCTGATTAGCTTGTTCAGGTGTGTTTTATCAGAGCAAGAAAATGGATCTCACAGGCCAGACTTGAGAACCACTGTTCTAATAAAACCTGCGAAACTTCTAAGTCCATAAATTTAACCTATAGTTTAGCTTGGTAACAAACCTATTTAAGCTGAAAATGTGTGTTTAAAGGAAGATAAACGTGTTTAAATGCGATACTCCCTCAGAGACAAAGTGAAAATTATTGACTCCCACTGACAGACAAACTGCTGGCTTAAATATATATATATATAGAACATTAATAAGCTTTAATGAGATCTCTTTCTCTCTCACACAAAAAACATGAAACTAAAACTGTATGCACAGGATTCAGAAGATTGTGCTGTTCTTCAAGAACAAATATTCTTAAAACCTGAGCTAGCAATGTGGTGCGTCATTCACAAACTCTACAGCAGCAAATCTTGACAAGCATTCAAAATGTCATTTTCATGTTGACCTCACCAACAATACATCCAATCAGACACTAGCCGATTTATGATACATCACACTTTCAATCATACTAGAAAACATCTGATTGGACCGTCAAGAATTCTGACTGTGACTCTTATATTCTCATTCCATTATCTGTACATGTAATATAACAATCTCCAGCAGTGCCATGGCTGGGAATAACAGATATTGATACAGCATTTCAGATTAATCATAATTTCCCTGCAGAATAATAAATTGCATTACACAGACTGACTGCAGCTCTGCTATACGGCTAACCCCATTACAGAAATAAGCTAGCCAATCTAAGGCTATCAAATTATATGTAGGCTAATATGGAACGAAGTCAAATTTAAGTTCATTTGAATTTTGATAAGTAACATATGAATGTGAACTCTAATAATTAGGTGCCGAAGCAACATGAGAGAGGAAAGTAGCACTGGGTCTTCTTGGGTTTGTGAGAAGGTGTGTTTGAGAAAAATATTTCTGACGTTAGAATCTCAGAAACCCGCAACACAAACATCCTCAATAATGTGACATTCATGGATAATGTGAGTCTGTGTTTCTCACGTTATGTGGCAGAGGAACGAGGTACGGACCCATTTTCATAACCAGCAACCGTAATAAGCAGACAGTGCATCAATTTCCATAAATCTCAATCACATAAAAATGTGCACAACACAGGGCACCATGTACGCTTTGTTTAACTAAAAAAAAGTTGATTCAGTTTAGTGTTCAAAAAAGGTGTTTTCCTTCTCTCTTTTTTGTGTATGCATTTAAGCAAGCATTTTCGTTTTGCAAATTAACAAGAAAAGTGTTTGACAAACACATCAGTCTTCCCAACTGAAAGCTGCTTGGGAGCGCTGGAGCCGAAAACATTTTTAATTGTACAATATAACAGAAGTTAATACAAAATATTAACTTACATTGTAGGTCTCCAGTTTGACTCTGTTCCGGAAGAGAAAAGTATTAAAGTTTGCATGTTGGAAGACCTCATCAAACGCTGCCTCATTCTGCAAGCAAAGACAATGGAGCGAGACAGAATTATTACAAGGTTCAAAACAATGTCATGTAAATGGACATTATGTTTGTCTCACAGAGCGTTCCACTAGAGACTGGATCAACCATTCAGAGGAAAACCTTGTTTGAAAATCCTTGGGTTTGAAAGCCTTTGTCATAAAAACGAAGATTCCAAATTCAGACACAATGTGCTGCTTCTGAAAGTGTCTTTGTACTACACCGGCCAACCCTCGAGGCCACGCTTTCATGTATCGCATGGAGGGAAAGTGTAGAAAAAAGAATGAGAGCAAGATTAAAACTTACAGAGTCCTTGAGTTGGCCGAGATAAGCAGCGTTTTGGCCTAGAATGGTTTCAGCGCTGTCCTGAAAGCACATCACCCATTGGTTGTCGCCAAAATCAGCAATATTGGCCTGGCAGAGAATGAGGAGGCTATTAGCAATAACACAAACAACAAAAATGCTTCATTCACACTTCGTGCCTGATGATTCATTATAAGACCCTTCCAATTAATATAGGCCAAGCTGAATAGCCGTTTTGGCGGTGCGAATTGGAAAAGTGAGCCAGGTCATGAACATCTGAGACCAAACATGCACTGTAGGACAGCAATGCACCGAGGGCAGACGGGAGGGGAAACAAAAGAGAAATCGGCTTATTTCAACACGTCTGGATGCTGAGGCGTGATGTCTAAATGAGCTATAATATTGTAAAGCTGCTATTTTTAAATCCTTTTTAGCTGCCGACCAGAAGGAGGGAGGAAATAAAGCTTAATTTGTCCATTCCAGCCCCATAGAAAAGGACAGGCAGCTTTAAATACAAAAACAGCAATTTACAAACACAGACTGAGCCGATTAACAGCAAACAGAAATCATGTGGCCTTAAATGAGCAATGAATTTCAGAGAAAACGAACAGCAACAGACCAAATATTTCAGTCATTAGTTTCAGAAATTACGATTTTGCTATCAGAAGGAAATTACAGATATTTATTGACAACAAAGCACAACTTCAAATAATTTCTCCTGCTCCTTTTGGATTTCCGCCTGAATTTGGCATACCCAAATTTAAATGCACACCATATACACATACACTGGTGAAAATATAAAATTTGGAGGGGTTTCCTGGAATGTGACATCAAAACTTTGTAGAAAATAACCTGAGGAAAAAGATTATGTAGCCTTTGTGGTTCAGTGTAATGATGGGCTGCAGTTATTAGAAGGATGTGTAGTTTGTTTACACATATACATTTCATACATCATAATTGGACTTATCCAACTGGAGATCATTATTTTGTAGAAAAGAGCTTTCATTTGATATATAACCTGAATATGTTGGACACATTTGAGCGTTATGAAAAAGGGCTATGACATTGGGATATGATGAATTTCCGCCTAGTTATTTTATGTATGATAAATGTCAAAATGGTGCACTTTTCCAGACACTAGAGACTCCAAGCTTTCAAATGATACCACATATGATAGTTCGGGTTAAAGAAATGCATGTAAACATTAAAGAAATATCTTTGTGATGTCATTTTGGACCCGCCGGCAGGTACTTAAGAGTTTACAATGAGAAGCATTGATAACAAACAATCGTATTTTTTATTTTATTTGGTGATGCGAGTGGCTCAAAAAGTATAGACATTCAAACGGCAGAAGACAGCCAATGAATACGGACTTTATATTTCAGAAGAGGCCTAACATACAAGACAGAGAATCTTACCGAGAGCATGAGGCGATATTTGAAGTCAGGGAATTCTTTGTCACATTTCTCACAGCGGTACATTCCATTCTGCTGGTCCACCACCTTCTTGTTGCAATCTTTACTGGGGCAGGCCTGATACAAGCAGTTCTCTTTACGAATGTAGACTATGGTGCTCACGCAGGAGAAATAATCAGCCTGACAACAGAGGACAGATGAATAAATAACCAGGAAACACATTTAATTTACAGCATTAAATCTAAAGCATTTTAAAAACACCTCATGAAAATTGAAAGAGCTTGTAGAACAAAATGTGATCCATTAAAATAATCTAAAATTAGCTTTAGCTGTTCTATAAAGCTTTTTTGCACGCTAGAAACACCAAGGTCACAGGTCTGATTCCCAAGGAATGCACATACAGAATAAATGTAAAGGCTGAATGCACCTTCTCTTTTATAAAGTTTACATAATATACAAACCTTACATAATATGATACATAGAACTTGAACAAATAAAAATAAAAATAGAAGTACAGTCTGATTCCGAATTGGGCCAAAAATGAAATGCAGAAGAAAACTGCCCATATTCCTTTTAAAGTGGGATATGCAAAGTAGAGAACATGCATAAACAAAGGACTTCAGAGCAGGGCTGGAAGCTGAAGGGAAACAGCAGCCGTGAAGCACCTGGAGGGGAGGTCAAAGGGCCTGAGCTAAATGTATGCAGAAGACACAATAGGACAGAAACCCACACCAACTGAAGCTGCAAACGAAAGGAAAATGCTAACATATTATGAACTATTTTAGTTGGCACTTTTAATGAATTCGGTAGAATTGGTGCCTCATGATTTAGATTAGAACTAAATAAACAAATCCCAAGGTTTCCCATGTTTTGTTATGTAAAATTACTATCTTAAATAAAATTATTATTAGTATTATTAGTATGAAATACAATGAAAAGCATTAAGGTGGTATTTACATTAACCCGTTTATTTACAAAAACCCTCATGGTTTATACTGCCGTTACACATGCGTTTTAGAAAAAGAAAATCTGCATTTACGCTACACTCCCGAAAACGCATGTCACATTACCATTCAGACACGTTGGGCATACGTTAGTTTTTGATGACAGTTGGTTACTAGTCACAGTTGGTTACTGGTCACAGACCGACAAGTACAAAATAAACATGATGGCTAGGAAAAGCAAGGACGTCTTTGTGGATAACGTTAGATGACATAATATATGTTTTTAGGCTTGTTTGATTTCACCCGGCACCACGCAGACCGATCGACTGATGACATTGCAGAGAGTTACTGAGAGAGATATTTAAAAGCATACAGCTCTCTATCCTCTGTCGTGTTGCTGTAATGTCACTGTATCGATCCGTGCGTGCAGCGCAGCTTAAAGCCAAACAAGCCTGGTCGCATTCAGGGAGCGTAAAGGCTCATTTGACCAGAGATTAACGAATCAGGGAAGCATATGCAATGATACAGACGACCCAATCAGTGAACGAATGTTGGCGGAAACGCCGGTGTATTCTCAAGTCTACGTTTCCCTCCGTTTACGCTGAAATGCAAACCCAGAGTTTTCAGACTAAAAAGGGGGTTTACAACAGTCTCAGATTTAGGGGGTCGAAAACTCAGGAGTAGTGTAGACGCCAGGCGTAAACGTAGCACAAAGTATGCGTTCCTAAATGAGAACGCAGTAGTATAAACACCGCCTAAGATTAAACCACTAATTCTGTTACTTTGCACAAAACACTATTTCTTAACTTCCTCTCATGTTAAATTAAAAAAACTATTATGCCAAAAACGCTATATAATCTGTCCTACATTCAATAACAGGGTTGCAAAAAATAAAGATAAAACCCTAATATATTTAGTCTGCACCCCATTCATGGAAAGTTCCAAAAAGAAATCCTGCATGTAAAAACACGCTTTAAAATGAGCAGAACATTTTGCGTTTTCGGTTCAGAGATAAATTGAGAAAGTAAAAGTTTTAAAGAGTCAGTAAAGGGCACCTTACTGTTGTACACACATCACAGAAAGACAGAAGAGAGAGAGAGACACCGAAGACGACAGATTACAGGGTGGAAAAAGGGTCAGTGACTGGACATGAGCATGACACTGTTCTGACAGCTACTCTTCACAAGCACTCTAGGAAAAGACATTAAACTGAGCTTCTCCTACACACACAAGCCATCGATGTTTACTTTGCGGACAGCGCTCATGAGCGTACCCATATGAGATTGGTCTTTGAGATGACCTACAACGGGCTTAAAGGTCCAGTCAGTGAAATCTAGCGGCAAGGTTGTGAAATTGCAACCCTTCCGAACCACAGCGACAGCTGACAGAACATAGCAAATTACATGCAAGAGGACCCGCTGTGTATGTAGATAGAAATAGCTCATTCTAAGGTAATAAAAACATAACGCTTTATTGCATATGCTCTTTATACACCTTTGAAGGCATACCTATGTATTTTATATTGCATTTATATCAATAGATCATGCCAAAAATTACACACTGGTCATTTAAGAAACTCTACCTTCGTAAATGAGGTCGTGATTCACATTTATGCTGAAAAATGTTGTCATTTATGAAATGCTAAAGAAATCGAGCACCCTGCCTTTTCCGGGACTGAGAATCCTGCCAGTCATGATTTCATCTATCTTTAGACCGTAAATATACGGTGTCTCTGGCAAAGTCTTACTGTGTGTTCACACTAGAGGTCTGCATTCCCGCGGCTCTCCCGCGGGAACCGCGGGACCCGACCACAGTTCTTGCGACGCGGGATACATTGCCGAATTAAATGCGGTAGCGGTACGGAACTTTGGTGTAATTTGATCGGGAGCGGGCGGTCTAAAAACATCCCGTTCCCGTCGTCCTTTCAGAACTACATGTCTGCACTCATTCTTATCAACCACAAATAGGGCCTACAGTCTGCACTTAGGACTATTGTGCATGCGCTGCAAACATGGACCCGTGCGTGCGTACGTAATGCATTTTTTGCAAGGTCCGTGCACGCAGCATTTGCATAACGCTCCTCAGAGCGGGCTGTACCGAATAAAGATGGCAGAGCAAAGTGCGGATGCGCTGTCCTTGTCTTGAACTATCAAGTCAACAAGTTTTGCAATGGTGGAATTCACATCGTTTCCAGTTCCCTGCTCTGAGCAAGCTTGCAAGATATGTCCTCCGCATCCCGGCCACGAGTGCACCTTCCTAGAGAGCATTCAGCATTTGTGGCCGGATTTTGGAGGAGAGACGTTCGTTGCTGAAGCCGCAGTCAGTCAGTGACATTCTTTTCCTGCATGGATATTTTAAATAATTTAGAAAAATATGATTTTGCAAGTAAGTAAACTGTTTTCGTTCATTTCGTTAAAGGCTTACAGTTTTTTAGATGTTATTTAATTTATTATCAGTTATTGTTGCTGTATTTATACAGGCTTTATTTTCTTTTGTAGGAGAGACGTTGAAGTCGACGGCGGGGATTTTTTTGTTAAATTGTTAGGTTAAAAGGTGATTTAATTTGGCAATGGTTAGCCAACAGTTTTGTCCTTTTGTTTCTAATTTTAAATGACAGATGTCTGTTTTTTCCTGCTTCTCTTGCTGTGTTGACAAACATATTACATTTATATTTTGAATAAAAAGAACAAATTATTAACAAACATTTTTTTCTGCAACACGTGTTCTTTGTGTTGACGGCTAAATGTTAAAAGCATCTTGACAAGATTAATACAAATAAATATATTTTGTACAACCTACAGTTTTATTTGTTATCTCTCTCTTTCAGTAGTGGAACTTTAAATGTGATATTGTGGAAAAGATATTTAAATTTAGCGGGAACGGTCGGATCGGGAAGAAATGTATTCTAAGCGGACAGCGGGTAAACAAAGAGTAAATACATGGCGGGAGCGGGCGGATGCGGAATATAACCTTGCGGGAGCGGGCGGGAGCGGGACGAAAAAAACTGTCCCGCGCAGACCTCTAGTTCACACCAAGCGATAATTGCGCGAATAAAACGCACTATTCACGAGTAGTTGGACGCTAGTTGGATTTTACTCGCTTCATGCACACGAGAAATTTGCTTCAATCGCGTGAGAAATTCACGTCATGGGAGGGGCTTCTGCCAGGCAGCTCCCGTCTAATTGCAAAATGGCGGACATGGATTTTGTTGAGAGGGTACCTGCTCATTATGTGCTATGGAAGGCTGAAGATAGACATCAGATCCTTTGGAGGCGCAGTCCTTCATTGTTGTTTCAGATTTCTGCCTCCGCTCGCTATGTCATAATCACGTCATTACTAGAGCAGGCTCCTGATTGGTTAACTCGGCACCGCGAGTGCGTCTATCGCGTCTTTGCATTGACTTAACATGTAAATCACTCAGGCTTAACGCTTCATTCGCGGTTGATGTGAACACACAGTTAACCCCACATTTTTTCTAAGGAAATGAGCTGCGAAAACAAAAATAAATGGTAAAAACTTGTTACTACTTTAATTGATTTCTCTCCTAACAGGTTTATTTCGGACCACTCAGTTGTTTCACTTTGAGAATTCGACCCCAATAAAAAAGATTAATATGGCGTGAATACGTGTTTTTCTGTGTCTTTGGTGTGTTTTAAGTTGCTAATGCATGTATTAGACACGTAAAATTGCAAGAATTCAAGTATTGAAACACAAGATGCTTTCTATCTAAAAGCAAATGCTCACCCAGACCTGCCTGAAACGCCTCGTAACCACAACCCAACAAATCTACATCAGTTTGTGGTATGATTTGACAAAGACCGCACAAATGTTTACACAAGTAAGGTGGGCGCACATGTCAGTACAATTGCTTTGGAACCTGATGTTCCAAATATGGAACATTTCCGTCACACGCTTGCAGTATTCGACCAATCACAACGCACTGGTTACCTGGCCAATCATAGCACACCTTGCTTTTCAGAGCGATGACTTTTGTAAAAACAATTACGTTTCAGAGAGGTGGGGCAAAGAGGAAATACAAACATGCATGGTATGTGTAAAATACAGCTTTTTTAACCTTAAATCGTATATATACAAATTCCATTACATCTAAAACAAATGATAATACTAATTTTAGCCTAGTCATATGACCCCTTTAACTCTGGTGGAATTGCTATTCCCTGTTACATCAAATAAATAAAAAACCTCTGGGGAACTGTGAACGACAATGGCATAAAGCAGAATAAAAAAAAGGCGAGCTATTGAATAAGTGAAATATCCCTGTGAATTACTGTCATTTCACTTAGCGACAAAATCCCTCAACGTTTCTCGCTTCTCTGAAATACAATAATTAATCCTGTAAATACCTATGCAATTATTGTCACATTCGCTTCAAAGATGAATGGGTCCTGACAGAGGGTGTAGAACAGATTTTTCGTTTCCTATTGCCTGTCATTAGGTTTGACAACTGTACTTATTCTAACACAGCATAGGGTAGCAGGAAATGATGTAAGAGTGCTTCATTTCATTATGCTATTATGGCACAGTGGGACAGGAAACTGGGCCAAACTTTTTTGAGAGGAGCGCAGTTAATTACAGGCATTGGGCTGTGTGCTTTTAGCGGCTTCATCTCGTATCCCAACCGATCTGACGGGATGAGACCCGGGTGACAGCACGAGTGCTTCTCATCACAGAGATGTCGGGGCCAGTGGGCCTTTAGTGCAGAGCCTTCCCTAATACCCGGCCCCTAGTGTGAATATAAAATTATCAATTTTAAACACTCAAAACCACAGGAACCAGAACAGAGTTTGGGGTTGGGAACGCTCAGAGATTACATAACAATACATCACCAGGACCTAGAAGTCCCATGCATTTACCAGTAGCTCAATTTAAAGCTACCTGTCATTTTACATGCTTATTCTGATACTATGGCATGGATCAGTTGTTGTTGGTGTTAGCATCCACACAATAACAGATGAATACATGCATCAGTCATTATACGTGGCCAACATACCTTCTGAGTGATGATTCAACATTCAACATCAGTTTCATGCACGTCTCTGTGCTAAATCATGTCTTCTTGCAAACATACTTGAGAGATTAATAACGCTGAGAAAACAGTCCGGTTTTCTTTCTGCATTAATAATTGATGTCTAACTTAGAATAAAATATGGGAGAGCTATTTTCAAATCTCTTTGTGATATTGTGAGGCTTCGTTCTGCGCTTACTCTTCATCATTCTGCTGCACCTGATAAGCTCATAATTTTTCACTCTTCTCTAGACATCGCATCTTTAATATTGCCATCCGAACACAAATGCCCATTTCCCATCCCTCGCGCATAAATAAAAACAGTCTGTCATGCTAAACTCTTGTTCTCAGCTATGAAAAAATGTGACCCCTGAAAACACAGCAGTTGCCCAAATACAGGGAACTATCATCTTACGCTAGGGATGGGCATTTTTCATTTCGAGTACCGATACGAATATATATGCTGATAAAACTATGACAATATTGAGTAAATATTTAAATCAACACTGTTAGATTATAGAAAATTGACTATCAATATTTTTTTAATATAGTAAACATTTTTAAAAAATATCAGCGTGAGGTGAAGCATCATCTCTGCCCTGTCGCATTTCTATCTGTCAGTGTCTGACAGTAAAGTATCTTTTGTTCGTGGTTTCACCTGACATTCTGTGTCCAAATATACTGGTGCAAAGCAGGGCAAGCACATTTAATCCATTCTTATGAACTTGAGCGCACATGGTCCTCGCAGAGCAGAGGAATGTTTGCTTTGCTCCGCAAGCACCACGCGAGCTCAACTTCCATAGGTATGGAATTAAAACGCTGTATTTTCAAAGTGAAACAAGGCATTGCTGTGTGCTTTCAATATACCCTTCTGTGCTCCGGACTTGACTCTGGGCTACAAACCCTCGCAGTGCAACCCATCAAATCTCTGGGTAACACCCAAAATGCCTGCATAATCAATAAAAATGAAAATAATTGTATTTTAAAATGTATTTATAGACCCAAACGATCACCGTTTTCATCACCGATCGTCACGTCCGAGTACTTGTGCCAATCCCTATCAAACGCAGATACAACACCATCAAACATGAGGTTTATAAAATCCTTGTCTGTGTGGCTTTTTCAATAGAAAACGCTTCCCCATGTATGACAGAGGTACAGAACATGATGTCAGGACAAGGGCAGATTAATTATGCACTTTATAGTACAATCTATAGTATAATCTTTTAATTATTGGCCTCAGTAAATGGAGTCCTGCTAATCTCTCTGCTTCATCTTTGTGCTGAATGAAAGTAATGCTTAAGCACACACCTTGGAAAGATGGGAAGTGCAGTATGATTAATGAGCACAGAGAGGTGTAGCAACCATGTACCCAAATTACTCTCTACGAGTTTCTTTTTTTTAATGGGATTAAACAATAAACTAGTTGCAGCATTATTTCATGTTGCTTTATACAAGCAAAAATTGCAAAAGATTCATTGAGAAGCAGATTTGCAGTGCACTTCCGGATTACTTTTTGCTGAGCCCATGCAAAAATAGCCTCGGCTTTGAATCTCTACCTGCTTTTGCACTCAACCTGTTAATATGGATGGGAAGATTCATCTTTTTGCATCGGCATACAAGGTGCCATTTGCATCGCTTCGAACTTACTTCTAAACAGTTCAGAGAAATCAACCTTCATATGGATTTATATAGATGCAAATATGTTCGAAGCGATGTAAGTTCTCTCATCACTGCTGCTACGTGAATATGACATATCACATCGCTACGGAGACCGAGGCATGTCCTGACAGTCACACAAAGACTGCGTCTGACAGCTAGTGCTGCCTTTGGAGGATGCATTCCAAGGCAGAAAGGCATTTCCGAATACAACGTTTGCTTTGCGGCACCGGGTTAGTAAATGATTAAAACTCTTTTGACTCCCCACTGGCTAAAAGCTCTGCTTGTACCAATACAATCAACTTTCTCATTTGTAAACATATTTAGCATTACAGAGGCTTCCAATACCTCCTCCATGTCAAGTAGTGGTGCAAAAACTTGCCATATAATTACATTACATTTGCTAACGCCTACACCAACCCTAAACCTTACAATAATAAAAAAATATTAATCGACTGTTTTTAGCCTAACAAAAATGATGCAGTATTGAAGTGCGCATGCCCAGTGGAGGTAGCCACATCATTTCTAGTCAAAACCCTCCCATGTCGTGCAAGAACACTGCTATCGCGCATCACTTCTCGCGTGCGTATGGTTTTGCAACGTTGTTTGCGGACCAGACAGATGTCGGCGATTCAGACCTGTTGTAAAATCATACAGTGTGTAATCTCCTGTCACCGATCTATCGTTCAATGTGAATACTGCAGCAACTGAATGTTACCCCAGATAGTCATGCAGTGTGAAAACAACAGTGATGCAATGACGCTGGAAATCGGGCAATATGAACTCGACATTAAGTTAACCATTACAAAACTCCTGGTTGTATTGTGATTCCGTTATTATTTTTCTAATTTAACTTAATGGTGTTCTATTAGCTTAGTTATCGCTAGATAAAATCCCACCAAAAGAATCCATCACATACCAGTAGACCCAGGGTCTCCAACCCTGTTCCTGGAGAGCTACTGTCCTGAAGATTTCAGCTGAAGTCTGCAGGACCATAGCTCTCCAGGAGCAGTGTTTTAGATTCTCTCTGACATCCAGCATACATGTGAAATGAGAAGCAAGCTTAAATCTATCAACTCTTTCTATACGGGAATCATACCTTGTCTCCGTGGCCCAAATGTTCATTCTTGACTTCCATCAGGGTCTTCCAGTTTGTGTTTCCACCACCCCCTGGTCCTCTCATCTCAGTCATAGACTGACCATCGATAGCATGTCCTTCCTTATCATACCTGAAATAAACAAACAAATTCCACTTAGCCTTTCAAGCTGGCAATCATTAAAAATAAATAAATACTTAAGGCATCTGCTATTTTTTACACAAAGGCAACATTTGTTCAGGCTAGATAAGTAGCTAATATCTCAAATCTGATCCACAGAGAAGCAACATCTGAACAGTGGCTCTTGCAATGGCTAAAACTGGCACTTGGGCTACTTGTGAAACGAATCAACAGTATAGCATCAGATAGGGGAGATGGGGTCAGGGATGCACCAGTGAAATCATAAACCCATTTTCACTCACCACCGGGAGGAAAAGGGAGGTGGAGAGACCGAAAAAAAAAAACAAAGCACACTCAGGTTGAAGCAGTGTGTCGGAAGAATCGATACAGCGTTCTAAATGTACCAATCGTAGGGCTTGGAGCTGAAGGGGTAGGAAGGCGTGGCTGGATAAATACAAGGGTTCAGGGCTTGTTCTGAAAGGCATGACTAATTGAAAAATATCCACATTTATAGAGAAGCGCACAGCCTGATCGCTTTGGTCGTGTCAGTTAAAATTAGTTTAATTTGGTGGTGCCTCTACCTCTTCCCTCCCCTTTGAGCTCCTCTGTTTTATCACTGTACTTTCAAAAAAGTTGCCTAAATATAGAGCTAGTCGTGCTTTTCAAAAAGGATCAGCCTACTTCTAAAAAAAAATTCCCCACAGCATTTCCAAGATGCTTAAATATAAAGCGGGCACATGACGCAAAAACCAAGAATGTGTCTTTGTGAGTAATTGACACTACGGTGGAATAAAGAAAAACAAATCGTCACTCTTGCAGATGAGTCACATTAATATAATAAGGACTATACTAATCCAACACATGAGCAAATGCTGATGTAAATGGCTGACTGGGCTTAACATATGGATGAAGGCCAATGCCATCGAAGGCAGTATGAACAGCAGAGGAGCAAATTGGAAATGGCATGAGATTTAAAAGCATGGAGTGACATGCTGGAGCTCAGCGCACTGTGGCCGAACTGAGCCGAGCAGACAACAAGAGAAAACAATCTAGACTGGCTGCTGAACGTACCGTCATGTCGGAGGGCATGAAGCACAAAAGGTGAAAAACACAGACAAAATATGTGCCAGGCTTTGTTTAAGTACATGCACAAAAATGCATAACGGCAGAATGTCATAATTTGTCATTTTTCACCTTGGTGTTAGCTATAACAAGCTGTAAGTCCTATCTTAAACAATAACTTTATATATAAACTATATCACATTATTATATTACATTATTATTAGGGTTCGAGAAACCTATTGTATTTGTAGGTTTTATTATTATTATTTTTCCGCCGTAAAACTGATCGTACAGCCCAAACCGTAAGGCCGATAAGGCTGAGACTCGGTCAGATGGTAGTAGTCTTGCTCGCTACTCAGATACACGGAGCCAGCCATGTCGGACCATAGGGGGCGCTACAGCGATGAAAAGCGCGTTTTCGCTCGTTTCTCCTAAACGGTTTGATATAAATCACTTGGATGTGCGACATAGTAATCATTGGCTCAAAACTTAAAAAAACATATCTCCGATTTCATTTCCGGTATGAAAATTTTTCCGCTAATTTGCATTTTATGCAAAAATTAAAAAATTTAACTAGTCCCTGGATTTTTGCCCAATCGGAACCAAACCAACGCTGATGAATTCTGTGGAGTGTGAATGTAAATAATTACTGCGATAATTTGTGAGTTATCGCTGATGATGTCAAACACCTACTTTCGCGAACTCGTCCTAGGTTTTCCGATTAATTGGAACCAAATCAATTCAGATGACTTCTGTGGAGTGTGAATGTCAATAATTATCGAAAGAAAGTTGAAATTTCCTTTCAAGGTCGATAAGGGACGCACGCCAAAAGTTCTAAATATGCGGAGCCTTTAACATTAATATGGCCATAACTCAAGAACTAGCTCCGAGGTCATCTACTAAAGGCAGCGCCTTTTGGCCGCTAGTTCTCTTCATTCTGAACAATCTTGACGCTTTAGACTGCTCGAACCCGGGAATCGCTGCTTGCAGCTATATTTATATATTATGTTTTTAACCCTTTTGATATTAGTAATGTGATATGCAACAAGCTTTCCTGTGGCTCTGTGGTTAGAGCATGGCATTGCCAAGGTCATAGGTTTGATACAAGGGGATTGCACATAGTCAGAAACAAATGTATAGTACAATGCAATGAAAGTCGCTTTGATAAAAGTGTATGCCAAATGCATAAATGTAAATGCAATTTGTATTTAGCATCAATGAGACATAACTTATAAAAGAGCCATTTCTACGTTCAATACAACCACAGATAACATTTGAAAGCCACTTTTATCCGTGAAAAAACTAAATGTCCTTAAGGTAACTGTCCAGTAGCTGCCAGAATGTTGTTGACAAATGTTCCAAGCTCACAACCAAACTCTTTCAATCTAAGACACAAATGTTTAACCCTCATCTCAAATTGAGTTTGACGGAGTAATCTAGTGCAAATACAAGAAGTGCAAGCGACAGATAGACTCGAGTGTGTGTAAGCTTAATACAGCATGCTGGTTCAAAGGCTCTGACAGGTGGGGTGAAGGTAGGAGAGCTTCCATTGCCTCTGTGAAGACTGTAAAAATGAGCCAGTCAAGAGTAATTGGCAACCTATGAGTAAGAGTGCATCATCGAACGAGAAAGAATGATAATGAGTGCGAGACGTAGCGCGAGAGCAGCAGGGTGAGAAGAACCGAAGAGAGGCGTGACTGACGGTTGGAGTATGAAGCCCATTCTGCAGAAAATTACTAACGGTGGCCCTGATCTCTGATGCCATCTATTGGACACAATTAAGACTTGCATTATATAACAGAAATGTTTTCGGTTCATTTAGCATCATTAGAGTTGAAAAATACAGATAAATCAGATGATAAAAGGTTATGTAACAATGATTAGCAAAAAAGTTGCCCCTCTGGCAGGTTAACAGAATTGCTGTTTATTATGTCAGTCATAAAATCTACCAACAACCATGTCAATTGACATAAAATTATTACATTTTGCTTAAAAATGTTAACTGACTTGTGCATTTTATATCATGCAACTATAAATTGCCCTATAGCATGATAAGAAAAGGCAACTAGCACTTTATCATCAAATCAGATATGGTTATGGGCGCAAAGTCTCTGATGGCCAAATATCACCCAATTACTAAGCTTGGACGATTATATTAAACTACTGCCAACAAGGTTCTATTTTGTAATATAATTTACAAGATGGGATGAAACCAGAAACATGTGTGTGAAAACTTGATTATATCGTCAACAATGATGCACACAGATCCGTGCATGACAGTTAACAAAAGTTAATCATCACAAAAACGGGCAAGACCAGAAATAAATTAACATCTGAATGAAATGTACACAACTTGAATTCAATTCTTTAAGCCCAATGATATTACAGTACCTCTCATACTTGAATTGAGGCCCCCAAGCAACTATATGCAATTCTTCCATACAGAATTCATTAAACAAACATATCAAATATGTGACACCCCCATGCACACGTTGCCTGAAAATGCAGATTTACACAATAAGGGATACTTCAATAAACAGTGCAGACAAATCTGAGCTTGTGAGACCTGAGGATGCTCCATCAATATGATTAATGAGATTGACATTAAATGGCGGAGTACATGCTCAGTTCCACAAGGACTAGACTTCAAGGTTAAATCCCACTGGGCCTAAAACTTAATTGATCAAAGACGTACACCTTAATTTATATCCAAGTGACTTTTTTTAGAGAGATAAAAGAAAAGACATGCAGGGTGGTCCTTGATATTAATTCATTAGGATTGAACTGGATTGTATAATGCATCACCTTTATAAAGACGGGGTACAGAAGTAAACAGAATGCTATATTTATTTCATGAATGCTATATTTTTTGAAAACATGAACAATGCAAACGACAAGTAACCGTAAGAGTTCAGTAAAAGATGGCGGTAAAAGTGTAGTAGTACATTTTAGGTTGAATTAAACAGTACTGCTGTCTTTATTATTAACTATGGGCAGCAGACCTACAAAAGCTGTAAAATAAAGTTATAACTGAGACAGAAGTTAGTGGCCGAGGGGTGCTACAGTATGTCAAGTGGCAGCAGTCCAACAGCTGCAGACCTCATCAACACCTCTGGGTTTCAGGGTCAAAATTCCCTCACTTCTGCAGCTCTGCTAATTAATGGACATGTATTGAATTCACAGTGGTCTGCTGGTCCAGAAGATTGGCCAACAGGCTGTGTACTGCGCACCAGTCCATGATATAAAAGCTCATTATTTTGGACTCTCCTAGTGAGAAGAGTACCAACGTGAGACCGGAAACTTACCTACGACTGTCATTGGAAGCAGATTACCGATATACAGTATCTTAATATTAATATAAAATTCCCTGAGACTGAAACTAAAGCCAAAAACTGGACAACTGCTTTATTTGACTGCAGAAAACAAGGTTACCATTAGTCCTCTTTTTGCCCCTGAAAATCATGTACCAAGTTAACGGTTCTTTAACCTAAAACCCTTTTCAGGTATATTTGTTATTTAATAAAAAAATTAAAGATGTTCTTCCAGAGCAGCCCAGAACATTTTTCTTTATTGTCACATGTCTAATAGGTCTCAAAACAGACAGCATTCAGACAACAGTTCGGTTCAAACAATATGCTTTTATTCCTATCATTTTCACATTTATAAATACGTTGTCTACATACTGTAGCTACACAAAAATGTATGATGTGAATGATCACGACAGAAAGATAATGTACTGTACTTTTTAATTGTGAGCAGCGTGCAGCAGAAGTTTAACCAGAGGAAATTATTTTAGATTTATCACCTAGAATATTCACCCGATAACATTAAATATGACCATTTGTCGACCGATGTGGCCGATAATTTATCGTGCATCCCTATTTAATAGTATTAAACACTGAAAAACTGGTATCAGTTAGTCATGATTAAAGTGATGTTTTACACACACATATAAAAGGGACAAAAATGTCCCATTCTGCAAAATAACAAATATATCAGTATGAAGTTATCCAAAGGAACCAAATGTATAAAGTTGGTATTCTGAGGCTGATGGATTGCCAGCAGTTCGAGAGTAGATGAGGGGTGGCGATCACACAGCAGTGATTAGTCACATTCCACTGCCCTTAATATGCAGATAAAGCTTTTAGATCATCAAAATAATTACCCTCTGAAACTGGTCGACTACAGGCTGGTGAAACTATCATACAAGCAATTAAACTCTCAAAGTAAAATTCTGCTCTGCAGTGCTGTTATGAAGCGCTTTCATCTTATACTCAATAGTGTTATTTCAAGGCAAATAAATTAAACGTGGGGAGAAATTGACCAAAACATGTCAGAAAAAGGATGAGTGACATGCAGGAAGCCCCTGGACAGGTGAGCTGTTAGTGCAGAGTATGACCTGTAACCCTTATTATGCATAAAGGCACTTTATTTCAATACATGGCACTCGCGATAATGCAAAAGCTGCACCAGGCCTGCCCAGAAGATCTAAATATAATTTGGCAGTACCCACAAATATCTTGACAAAAGCATTTGTCTGCTGTTTTTCAATTCTATCAGCAGCCATGGACAATTAGTCATAGAGGACTCTTATTATCTGATAAATGCTCCAATGTAAATGGAGGATCAGGAAAACCGCTCTTCAGACACAGGCATCCATCACAGCCTCAGCCCACCTGTGCACTATAAGCATTTATATCTAAACTGTCCCTCAACAAGACATTCAGCACCCATCTTCCTTGCATGAATAAACACTCCGGTTCTCAAAGGACCTGATTCACGCTAGGCAGCAAGAGGAAACTGAACATCCAAGCAAGGATTAGCCATCATTCGTATTCCTATATCAGCCTGAATGCAAAGCCCAGCAGAGTAATGCAGACAGAGTTAATCTTGATATCAAAGGCATGAACATGCTCAGTCTCTCGGAGCTCTGGAGTTTGCATTTCAGTGTCTCTGCTTCTCTGTCCCAATTCTCACGAGCAGAGAAATAAAAACAAGGCCAAATCGAACTAGATTTGTTTTGTCTACATTGAACACCAGTTACACCGGCATGCTGCCTATACTATATTGTACAATTTGAGAACAAAAGATAAAAAGAGGGAGAGGGAAAACAACTAACCAGCCTCGCAGTTTGTATGCCTCTGGTAACTCTGGGTTGATCATAACTGTGCTGCTGAATTGAGTGGAGAGGGAACGCCCACCGAAGTCAGACAATCTTGCCCCCTTAATGGCCAGGATGGGCTGACCAGAGCCATCAAATGTCTCTGCCTGAAGAGAGAGGGAAGAACAGCGTTAAGCACTTGCTCGAAGACATATTTTTCCTTTCATCCTAAGAGTGCCCTATGATTTTTAGTATGACACGAAGTTGGGTGATTGTAAAAGAATCCTGATGTCATCATAGGGGCTGAACAATTTTGACAAATAATCCAATTGCAATTATTTTAAAAGGGTGGTGCAACGGTGTGTCATGCATTCTAAATACTTGCTGTCTTCTCATGCCTAACATGGTCAACTTGTCAAAAAAGTTGGGAGCACTATTACTGTGCTCAATACACTCCCCCAGTGTTCGTACAGGTTTCGGAAAGTGTTTTTAGAACATGAAAAATAATTACGTAACAACTTTTCTTAGTCCCTTATTGGACAATTCTCCCAGAAAAATATGCGCCACTCATCAACCATGGATAGCGGGAGAAAGAGCATGCGCACAAGTCACTTTCACTTGTGTGCAGGACAGAGAGCACTATGTTTGCAAAGTTCAGCTGTGTTGTTTGTTCGCTGGTTTTGGGTTATGAATGTTACAATAATTAAGTATTAATGTATGTATCATCTAATATATTGTCTTTTACTATTGTGTAAGTGCTGCATGAAATTAGTAATATTGCCCCTTGAGGTAGCATTAATGTAAGCACACACAATACCTGACACTGCGCAGCATCATCCACACAAAACAGCAAAATAGTCCCGCACAACTGACATGCTGTTGCTCTTACACTAAAGTTTCACAGTGCCACGTCCTGTCGAACTTGAGGCCATTATACAACACATCAATGTACAAATTCATTACTTTAAATGCAGTTGCGCAGAAAGCGCGGTTAAATTGAGAGCGAAGCTGTCGCAACGCGCTCTCTTCCCTCGCAGGCAGTCACTTTGGGAAAAATGAAATCAAATGCTTTTGAGATGGTATTGGTCAGCGCCGAGCAGGGTCGCATCACACTTTGCATTCCCATAATTAAACGCAGTCTTTGCGATTAGAAAAATTGTGTTTCACCACATCGCGATTTAATCGCAAATGCAATTACTCGTTCAGTCCCATGTCATACTGCAGTTGCTGTTTTATTACAGATCTTCCTTGATAAGAACTATGGACATACAAACAAAAGCCAACATTGAAACAAATGAAGACAACCCATTCTCCAAGGATTGGAGCTCATCAGATGGTAGAAGAGCTGTGTTTATTGCAGGATGTCAGTGTTTAGATGAGGGTGCCAAGCAGATAAATTCAAATTACAACGCTTAAGTAATGCCATCTGTCGTCCACACACAGATTCTACAGGCTTGGGCTAGGTAATATAGCCAAAACATAACTACATCTGGCCAATTAGACTTAAATTAAATGCATTAGAGCTCTTATTGCAAGTGGCATATTAAACAGTTAATTTAAATTATACATTTAAATGAAATAATAAACAGCAGAATATTCAGAATACAAGGCACTGAATTATGTTAATGCATATAAATTAATAGGAGAGGTAAATTTGGTCTCTTACGTACATCATTACCCCACATGGTGAGCTGTATGACTCTGCCAGACATGTCCATCAGCTGGATGTTCCTCTTGGAAACCTCACGACTGTTCTTGGTCGTGATGCGCGTCACATCCTCCACAGATTTACACACTCCGATCACATCTGTAAATAAACAAACAGTGCACAGGTTTACAATGAAGCTACTTCTGCAATCTTTCAGCAAAAGATAGGTTTGGGATGAAACTGCCACTTATCCAGAATGTAATTCCACAACACACGTAAATGCATCACTGCAGCATGCCATCTTAATCCTCTCCTATCAGATGCTGTTATGAATCATTTAGCTGCCATTAGGAATGTGCCACAAATCACTGCCAGCACCTGACTCAAATCTCACATAATAAAAGCGACTGCCACACCTCACAGTGCTCCGACTGCCTTTTCCATAATTATTGACTTTTCATTCAACAAGTGACAGAATTTTCTCCCATGGTTCACCTGAATTCCGACTGGGACACAAAGTCAATCTGTGCAATAGGCCATTACTGTCATAGGTGTTATTAATGTTGTGTTCAACATTAATGTTATAATTACCACAATCTCCTGGGCCTTGACGTATTTGTTGCACCTCCGCGATACACGGTTAATTATTTAAACGGTGATTATTGATGATGGCAGTCACAGGGGGATACTGACCTACGATGCTGTCTTTCTCTCGGGACTCCAGATCAGCGATGGAAACAAAGTCACACTGCAACATGGGGACATCTGCGCTGTCCTCACAAGGGATGATGCTCGTCTCACCGTTGAGGGTCATCTCGTAGTCATTCTTTAATGACGAGAACTGCTTGTTGGCTATCTTCAGGGTGCCTTTGGAAATATAGTAGACCTGAGGACAGCAAAAGGGATTAAAACATCAGGAGACTGATGACTTGAGTAAGCAAAGTAAAATGTTCCTTTACAATTTGTGATTGACTTTGTGTATTGGGTGTCTGCAAGCCACAAACTTTTTTTAACACAGGATTTATTAACCTATATCATAAATTTTAAACGTTGACACAACAGAATACACTTTTTACAATTAATTAACTTTTTTCCTTCGATTCATTTTGCACCTTACTTCCACAGCAGAAAGAGAGAAAACAATGTCTTACTTTTCCCTGTTCAATGAGTGAGTAGAATTTCTCCACTTCCTGATTAAATCCCGTCGCTCTGATTTCTCCCTGTAACAAAAAACATACATTACATCCCACTGTACATTGATACAATTACAAATTAATTATCATTCAACGCTTACACTCTCATCCACAAGTTCCATAGAAAAGAGCTTGCCATCACCCCTGGAGTTACTCCATGTGCGAACGCTGCTCTTGTTGGTGACACGGGCTCTAATAGTCCATCTGGAGAAGAAAATGCTCTTTAATTAAGCAATCAAAAGGGTGAGTAAGAAACAAGTGTTTGATGAGATTTCTAGACTGACTTTGACTGGTAAGGGTTGAGGCTAGCAATGGGCACTACTTTCGAACTTCCACCAGGAGTGTTGGGGGCAGCCATGGGCTTTTTGCCAAAGCTCGGAGCGGGGCCTCTGTGTCCTGAACCTATCAAAGCAGAGCAGAGAGAAAATAAGTTACAATGCCTGTCTACACAGTCCAAAAGCATCCCTTTCGATTCATATATCAATAAGCAAATCTGAGCACAAGCAAATAGTAGCAATAGTAAATACAAAGACCACAAATATCAGGTTCTCTTGCATTTTGTCTATTCATCACATTCGTTATAGCATTTTAAATTATACAATCAAATAGATATCAAAACAACCTTCGCTGTTTGTGCAGATGTATAGCAATCAATGTTTGCTAGCTGGTTTAAAGTTATAGGCAGCGTGTTTCCCATTTTAACATCTGCTTCCACTTACTCTTACCCTGCAAATATTTCCAAGAGATGTTGCAAATAGCTAATGTAGTTCTTTCATTGAACAAACAGTTGCTTGCTAGCTTTGGAAACCGCTGGACAGTGATTCGTTTTCAAATTTGTTACCATGGTTACCACTTGTATACACAGCAGTTGACACTTGAAAACTTTATTTGTTCACATCCAGTGTGGACAAAATTTTCAATTATATTGGGTTTCTAATGTCTTTCGTTGTGTTGCGCTGTGCCTGTCGCATCCGGTGTAGACAGAGTTAATTGAAAAATTTACATTTTGCTTTAATTTTGTCATTCAACATTTTTTTTTAACTAGAATGTTTCCAGTTATCTGTTTACAATAAGAGTGGATCCCTTTTCAAGCTTCAAAGCACAAAAAAATATAAAAAAACACCCCATGTGCTATGTATTTTCAAGCGGCCACATTTTTCAGTGGCTCCTCACTGCAGAATGCTACATCCAGAGGGGCCAGGTTGGATGCAGATCTAGTCTCCTCCCATTGCATTGTGATTAGTCGACAGATTTCTTACTCAACACGCGTCATACTCATGTTGATGCTATACCATTTCCGCATTGAGTGATAAAAGAATAACTTAAGTTGACAGAAAACAAACTTACTGAAAACAAACTTTACTTATTAACACATTTTATTAGATTTAGGGTATTTTAATAACGTATTATATTAGGTTTAGGGTAAGGTTTGGGTTAACAAATATTTCACTGAAATATTTCACTGAATGCACTGAGCGATGACATTGATTAGAGCAAACATTGCCGACCAGTTTACAACTTTAGAATGGGAGGAATTGGATCTGGATCCAACCTCGCCCCATGGATATTGTGTTCTGCAGTGAGGACCATCTCGCATTTTTACCAAACATGTTTGTATGCCCTCAGGCCACTTGAAAAATACGCAAGAACACTGTTGTGTGCATTTGACCATATATCAAATTGTATGTTGTCATTGTTCGAACTTTTTGCCTTAGAAGGATTGTGTTTTTTACAAATTAGGAAATAAACTTTGAAATCACTAACTTGTCTAAAAATGTACTAACAATAAGTGGAATAATGTCATCCAGCCATTTACCCTTTCCATACAAGATCTTATTCTGATATCTTTTATTCACTCAATTTTAAAGACTTTTAAGTTATCAACGGTTTACCGGTAGAAGTTAGAATACTTTCAGAGTGAATTTTCCCAACAATATCATTCTTCCATATTGTTTTCATAATAATTGCAAAGAATCCGATATTCTCTTAAATTAAGAATGATTTTAGAACTTTATATTTATAGTTATCATTCTTGGTGTGAACAAGACAATGACAACTGAACAAAGATTTCCATGAATTTACCATCACTTCCATTCTGAGGCTGCAAGTGTCGCACCGCAGGAGCTGCAGTTTGTGGAGCCTTTGACTGACCTGTAAACCAGAGAACAATTACAAAACTTAGACAAATTTCAGAAACATTAAGCAAACTAAATATCTAAATACAAGTGACTAACAGGAGTCTTTCCAAATCAATAACATGCTCATCCGTTATGTAGGCTTTCAATGTGTTATTTAATATGAAATATTACACCTGTTCTACCATGCATGTGACTGGCACGATGCGACAAAAGAACCCATTTTAATAAGAGATTTAATTTGACAATTTGTCCATATTGGAGGCAGCAAGACCAATGGTTTGTTCTTAATTCCTTTGTAGCGACACTCACGACTGGGGTAGACCGGGTGTTAGATTAGACCCAACTTTCTTATCAATGTGAAGAGTACAAAGCCAAAGAAATGCAGTAACATTAAACTGTTTTACTGTGTTTGTTTAAATGCACTCTCACCCTCCACATAAGGATTTGGGTCTCCTATTTTTCCTCCCATTTGCTCAGCTGTCTTGACCACCTCCAAGTCTAGAATAACCACTACACGCCTGTGAACAGCATCAGAAACAAACACGGAATATTACACATCTAAGCAAAGCCATATAGAATCACAAAACAAAAGTGCGAAAATCAACAGTAAAGGTAATGTAATTGCTATAATATTATAAATATATTAAATATAGAGACAACCTAAACCCAGAGATGAACACATACCGTCCGTCCTTAAGAACATTGGTGACATGCCGTTTGATCAAACAGACACAATTAGGAGCCAACTGATTCTGTTCAGCCATGGGATTGAGCTGTGTGGAGAGCATGAATGCTGCAAGTAGGAATAAAACCAGACAAATCAGATATGAGAAAGTCAATAGCCTCCATGAAATATACTGTACATCACAGTAGCTTGCATTTGCTAGATAAAAATGTACAAAGAAACGTCGTTTTATTCACAAGCAAAACCCAATATTCTAATCCAAACACAGATGTGCACATAAAGTACAGATTATCCTAAACTGTTGCATGTAGACATTTAAATTAAAAAGGTTGAAATTAAAGAAAATAAGCAATGGTATTAAAACTGAAAATTCATTTCAGACTCACAGGACATTGTGTGAAGCCCATCACTCATCATAAGACGAAATCGGGACAAGTTATTGCCTCCATCAAGTTTACGAATATTCTGCAAAGAACGTTTTACATTTTACAGACATACAACACACTGTGTGTTTTGCATATAAAAATTGTAAAAGAAAGGTGCATAAAAGATAACCACAGTCAAATCATTAACAAAACAACAGACAAAACACCATTTCAAGTTGGGTTGCAGGCAGCTATATATGGGGTGCTCAATTGAACTATGGTTTCCTATAAAGCTCCTTTAAACAAAGACACAATACAAATACATGTGAATAGACTTCTGTTCTCATCCTAGCTCTCATAATATGTATAATAATGATATATAAATGTAATTCAACACTTATATTGTTGTGCCATAGCATGCACCCAAGAGTTTGGACCATTATTACAAATGTACAAGGGGACATTTACCACCACTTGAAGTACAGGGCTGCTCACATCAGTTCCTTTGGTCAGGGACTAAAAACAAAGAACACATCATGCATAACGGAAAGCCCTTATTTTATAATCAAATGAACAAAATTGCTTCAGAATACACGGACAACATAAAAGAAGAGTTCAAAGATAACGTAGGCTAAGTTATATCTTCAATTGCACTGTCAAACGTTACATGCGTGTCCTATTGTGTTGACAAGTCCAGGTTTGACGGAACTGAATACAGTGAAAACAAGCACACGGGAGGAAACCTAACAACTTTTAACTTAACGCAACGTTACATCAACGATTATACAATGAACATATTTAAACCCGTTTGAAACTAACTTGGAGGATGAAAATACGTTAATAATAAGTTAGCTAACAGAGTAAACGTCAATAAAAGAGCGTGTTGTGATTCTTACCTCTATTGCCCCCTCTGATAGTTTAGTCATGTTTTCTTTTATGTTATTTTCGAGAATGTTACAGTTAAAATTGTTCAAGAGCGCATCGGTCTGCTTTACCGCTAGCTCTCCTCGCGCCAACTTTCGCCAAACCCGCGAAAGTGCGCCACGCCGTGACGCGTTTCCTGTTTCCGCTAACATCAATGTCAAAATACGAGACACGGCGCCATGTGCTGTCTTGAACTGTTTGTTGTTTCAGTTTACAAACATACATATAACATTTTGAAGCCCCTCACAGATCCCTTGATTTAAAAAGCAAGTTTCAATTTATGTGGGAAAATATTTTTTTACACTTAACGGTTTAACTTTTATTTGATCAATTGTAACTTATTTTCTTATTATTTAATTTATAGAGAATGTGGTGTCTTTTTGAATCTTCCGACATTGACTGCTGAGGTTTGTACAATAAAAAGTTAATACAGCAACCGCTGACACTTTGAAAAAGGCAATAGGCATTTTGAATATAATTGTTGTGAAAAAATGATTATGTTTGTAGAAACCAAATAAAAAAGAAAACAAGAATGAGACACTTAAATGGTATAAAACTTTTAATGAAAAAAGTTTTTTATAGGATTCAATTATTTGGAAAACAACAATTCACACGGGCCAGAAATTTCTAACCTCAAATTTCAAAACTCTTTCAAATTTTTTAAGGTTTATTTTTCTTTATAAGATGTTGTCCCTCATTCACCTCCCAGCTATAATAAACTGCAGGGACAAAGATCTCTCATGAACTGCAAATGGTGTGAAAAGATTTTACTTTGGACGAACATCGAAAGGCTTGTCGTCACGAATTCCCTTTTTATCAGAATTGCCTGTGCTTTTAACTATAGTGGATGCTCCGGGGTTGGGGTTTGTAATGACTCCCATGAATAATGGTGTTTGACTTGAATCATCCATTATGGCAAAGAAAAATGGCTGATTGACTGTAAATGAAAGGTTGGAACGTGAAATGATCACACTTGTTGCAGCAGCAGCCTTTGCCCCCTGTTCATTTATCTCAACACTGGACATATGTTGCACACTGGACACAAACAAGGGGCCATCCGAGATACGGTCCAGTTTTGGCTTACTAAACAGCATTCCTAGACCTGGGTTGAAATTATATATTTGTTAGAATATATAAATGTGTTAGATATCTTCTTGGATTAACTTGTGGTAAATACTTTAGAAATTAGTCATTATGTACATGGATTTGAAGTGGATTCTTACCCATGCTTGTCATGGCATCTGTGAGGTCCTGGTTGAATTCAAGCTTGAATTTTGGGAGTTTGACAAGCATGTTTCGCTCTTGTGGAAACCGAGTGTAAATATCTGAGATATTGAGCTTAGCTACGATGGCTGACATGTTTACATGTCCAGATGTTGGCATGACCACCAGAAGACTCCTGTTATTTTTAAAGGGGAATCGAGCAACCTGCAGTCACAAGAGGCAAAAGCACAAATAGTGAAACATCAAGATTTCAAACATTATTAAAACAACATCTAAATGCATTTATTAAGATGGAAAATGGATGAAAAAGAGATAAAAAGAACCTGGGCATCCAGCTCAAGATGGGTGAAAACGCTGAGAGGGTACTTTACACCAAGCATCATGTCCACATTGACAATTTGTTTTTCATCCATGTAGAAAAGCTCATTGGACGTAAATTTAGGATCAAAGCGGGTGAGCCACTCTCCTGTCACAGAAAAACATTGACTCACTTGTACTCCTTAGTTCTAGTATCTTGTTTGATTTAGTGAAACAACAAGCGGAGGACAATGCAACAGATGTGAGTAATGCAAGTCATGGTTCACTGAACTACTTGTTAACAGGTGTTTGTTCTGACCTTTGAAGTGCATAGCATTGATAAGCATCATAACAGTGCTTACAGGAAGACTGGACAAAAACTCTGAAATGTGCCCATTTGTGGCTTTCTTAACCCATTCATTGACCTCATTAACAGTGCTCAATGTGGCCGGTTCGGAGTCATACAGCCTCAGAGAATCCTCCATAAATTCCGGTTTTGGTTCAAATCCTGAGAAAAAGGTAAACAGTTGTTCACAGTCAAAACGAACTGCTTCTGATGCTAAAAGATAATTTGAAGGAGCCAAGGTGTATGGTTTTTTGCTCTTCTGAGATGCACAGCATTCCAAGAAAGTGAATCTCCAACACTGTATATCATTTGTATTGGCATTTGAATGGTTGGTAGATGTGCGTGTATGTGAATCTCACCAGTTTGTAGATAGATGCGGCTGGCAATAGGCAGACGTTTCTTTTGAAAGTAATGCAGGAGGGTGCTAAGGGCAGTGTGGTAGCAGGGCAGTTCATCAGCATTCAGATGATGTAGAAGCAGCTCCTCAGTCTCGTTCATCGCTCCTGAGATTAAGAACAACAAGCATCTCAAGAAACCTGCTCATATAAATATCTAGATAAATAGAAATGATATTATGTATCAGAAATTACCTAACATTAGCTGTGATAATGCTACAGACAAACTTAGAGGTGAGATTATGACATTGGGCAGCTCTGGGCTGGGCCTTAAGTTTTCCAAGTACGAAAGTCCAAGCTTCGTAATGCCATTGCCCAGAGCCCGCTTAATCTGCTGGCTGGTCAATTCACCACCACAAAGTGTATCGAGATCCTCCTCAGAGGATCCATCTTTCTTCCCAGGAGTGGGAACATCGGCTTCCAGGCCATCTGGAGCAATTGTGACTAATTCTTCTTCAAGGTGTTCAATATTGTCCTCTAAATCCTGAGAAGGACAATGTGATGAAAGCGTCAAAGGTCTCAGCCAGTGTATACGTTCAATGATGTGACACTGTGCACTGTGAGATCTTACTGATCCTGGTGTACCAGTCAGCGGTCCATCGTCGGATTCAAAAGCATCTTCCTGCGAAAGGGTCAATTCAGAGCATTTGAATCTTATGGAACTAGTGTTATGGTGCATTAAAAAGTAAGATTTTGTTGATTTACCGTCCACCCCCGCTTGGCATAACAAAGGATGAGGAATATCAGACAACACAATTTCATGTTCTAGCAGTTAATCTAAAATAAAAAAGAAAGAAGCACAATTTATTTAGTATTTTACAACAGTATCAATTATATGCGCGTACAGGGACTTATTCACACACATTGTAGATGTGGTGTCTATAAAATTAAAATAATCTGGTAAACAGATTAAATTGTATATTTTAGTACATTACTTATATTTTGAAAATCACTTGTTGAGGAAAACATTGAGTCAAATAATCAATATATCCTTTACATGGCTAAAGGTCTGCTAGCCATTGCACAATTCTATTTAAATATTCAAGTTTTGTTCACGCTAAAAGTAGGCCTAATATATAAATGGATTAAAAAAATTCATCGGTTCTTGTGCCCACTTTTGAAACCCTTGAGCAATGAACAAGCTCTTTGGTACACATTTACAAAAGAGCTGACAACAGATTTAATTATTAAATTGCTCCACACACCCATTAATATCGCAAACAAGGGTTTATAAATAAGATTTCAAATGTATTTAACAGAGAAAATCCGTAAATTTACCGTGTAAATCTCCAATGTGGGATCCAGCCCTAATTTGGGAAAGAAACGAATCAAATAGGCAATGCTAATATACTTTGCTGCAAGGGTTGGCAGTTTTACCGTAAGCAGTTAAATTTCAACTTTCATTGATCTTTACCTCATATAGCTCCTAGTACCCACCTCTTCACGGATGTTAGTATTGAAGGGTCAAATAGCAAACTAGAGCATGTTGGGTAGTCTAGGTAGATTCTTTAAATGTATACACAATTTCTGAGCTACATAATCTCAATTCTAACAATGTGTGGAGATCAGCAGGAGATTAGTGAGGAGGAGATGACAACCAGCATTGCCAATACAGTTATTTTAAAGGTTTTATTGGATGGGGGCTTTTAAATTGCTGATCTTACGAAACCAGAGAAATAAACCAGTGCTGTCTTGTCCGCAGGCTTCTGCCAAGATCTCCCATATTGAGAGCAGTTGAAAGGCTTTAAGGACTTTGGACTATTCAAGTATTCAAAAACAATCATCTGAACAACCAGTTTATTTTTCAATGAGTAGGTCATTCAAACTGTTTAAATTGGCTAATAATAGCTGCAGCTGCAACATATCAATTGTGTAAAAAACAGACACGTTTCTTTTTCAATTACTTTAAATCAATGAAAATGCTCATTTTAGTGAGTAGAAAAGTCTATTTAAAAGTAAAAAAGAAAAAAAATACTTGCAATGAAATATAAGAGCAGTGGCGAGTTTTACTTCAGACAACAGGATTGCTCTACTATACAGATGTTTGTCAAATTTTCATGATCTTTCAAAAACAGTTTTAGCATTTTGTCAAAATCAAGAAGCTTACTAATACAGAATGTAACATTTTCAATATCATTATTTATCAAGGCTTGAATCGAAGAGGATTGATATATTACTCAAATTGAAAAGCCAATGTTTCCAAACCCAGTTTCAAGGTTACAGAGAGTATAATATATAGCAGTGTATAAGAAGAGCTAGTGATGCATGACCAAATTCTTACAAGATACTTCATACAATTGGAATGTTGGAAAACTATATAATTTAAACTGGTTAATTTCTAGAGTTCATATCTACTGTAGTTGACATGGCAGATGCTGCATCAACGTATTATTATAGATACGCATTAGGCTCAAAAAGATATACTGTATATAGATACATATATATATATATAAATGTTATGTATATACAAACATACATATTTCCATGTAAAATGTAACATGTCATTTGACAAGGGATTCATGTGACAAACAACAGAGAATTACATCATCCAAGGTTAATACAGCATCAAATTGATCCATATATTATAGCAGTAGATACTTTTTAAATGTAAGAGGGTCCAAACTCAGGATCCATTGCATATCTGGAGTTTGCGCTCAAATTCAGTGTACAGCAACAGAGTCATTGGACATTTTGATCACAACTGTGTATGCTCCATTGATGTGGATGCAGTTATGTAGAAAAAGGTGCCGAGTATGGAGCACTACAAATGTCTCGTGAACAATGCATAGTTGCACATCCGGTGAATCGAATCAAGATGTGATTAACACGGTCTGACCTGTGATTCTCACAGTGTTGTTGTTGTTTTAGGAGAGTTCACTCACTATGGAAAAGTGTAAATACTAAACTAAAACCACACATGGGTCCTGAGCAGCTCATCTCAACCATCATCATACAATTTTAGTTTTGAAAAGGATTTACAGAGTTAATTATTACATAGAGCAGCTAGTGCAGTTATGCGCGAGCCCTAAAAATGGTTTAAAAATTGATTGTATGAATTAATATAGGTTTTCAGTTTTGGTCACTTACAAAAGTGAGGGTTTAAGTTCTCTTTAGCAAGGATAAAAATGGCAATATCACTCTTGTTCCCTCTATGAGATGTCATTGTGCATGGTTGGCAAGTTGTTTCACTCAAGGGGAAAAATTCAATGGTGGCACAGCAAGAATATATTTCTCTGAAAAAGCACAATACAAGAGCCTGAAGAGGTTATTTAAGCCAGCAGCCTGATGGCACCATTATCCGAGCCGAGCAGCAAAAGCCTCCTGGTGGGCAGTACAGAAAGACTTGTGAGCGTACCACGGAAGTTCTCTGTGCTGAGCTTGGTGGAACCTGCCAGGCTGGCTGTGTTGTCCAGAATGGAGTATACACCGATCTTGTTGGCGACAGTGCCTGCCACTATTTCAGCACCATAAAGATCAAACGCATGAATGGGGTCAGATGGGGTTCTGTACTGGTGCAGTGGCTTGTGCTCCACATCTTTCCAAACGGTCAATGTGTGATCTGATGAGGAGCTTATCAGTAAATTTCCCTCTGCTGCCTACAAAACAACAAACACATTCATGAAGAAATGGATAGCAAGAAAATCTGTTCAAAATCTGGTTTTAAGTCTGATATTCGTTCACTTTCTGATATGCAGTCCTTCTAACTAAGCAAATAATAGTCTAGGTCATGAGCAGTAACATGAAGGACTGATAGTACTGGCCCTTATAAGTAACTAATTTCTGTATTTGCCTAAACATGGCCCTCTGGGGATAGAGACAGACCTTTGACTCCACAAATCAGGGTTCAATAAAGTTTGCTTAGTTTTGGTTTCTTGTCTACAGTTCGTGAACAAACCAACAGGGTACAACTTACTCATCATACAAAAGGTAAAGTACTGACGTGAATCATGCTAAAATTGGGATCTGGTCGATATCCTGTAATGATCCAGACCTTCATTATTCAGGACTGACGTAGTTTTCGATAAATGAAATTAACAAATGTTCCTGTGACTTTTCAAATATATTACAATTAGATAAAAAAATATTATATACAACACAACATTTAACAGTTGTGACGAGTCTCCCCTTGCGCAATCAGCGTCGCCATGGAAACGGAGGAGATTAGAGCGGCACACCTGCCGCTCGTTACCAGCTGCGGCTCATCAGAACCGCTATAAAACGGGGAAACGCCATGGCCACGGTGAGCAAGCTCCAACCAGATGATAACGCTAACCCATGCTATCTTTCTGTGTTTATTTTTGATTCAAGGAATGGACGAGTGACGCGATCCTCAGACGCTGTCTCCCGAACCTCACCTAACAGCCCGGACACGTTAAGAGACGAATCCGGGACTTTACTGCCGTGGCCAGGAATACCTTATTTCCCCGTTTAATCTGCTTTCTGATTGCCACGGACATTGTCAATAAAATACCCTCCGGGGTTGTGTATCGCACCTACGTGTACGTTTCGTTACTTTGCTCGCCACACAGTGCAAAAAAAAATATATATATTTTTTAAATGGTTACAATTTCCATACTCAGGGAGAGGAAATCACCATTTGTAAATTCTCCCTAATGTTTCTAGGTTTTTCATGACCATGGCAACTCTAAAGATTCAGGTTACTTCAGGAGTTATACGTTTCTAACATGCAATATATGACTAATAGCTCTTTTCCAAATTAAGGAGACGTTAACAACTCGATTCACATATGACTGCATTAAACTAAAGTTTTTGATTTAGCAACTTAACAAATAGTGTGCATAACCTTAAAATTATTGCTACATAATATTGACACATAAACCACACCCACACAATGTTTGTTTACATGCAAATAAAACTTCAGATCATGCCGTTATATTCACATTCCCACATTTCACATTAACTAATGGAATGCACGTATGCTTACTCTCATTTGCAGTATATCGCCCTCATGAGCGTGCCAACCTCTCAGCACAAGGCCTGTTCTTGCATCCAGCAGTACTATGAATCCAGTGGAGAAACCTGCCGCAATTGTGCGTCCACCGGGACTGACGGCCAGGCAGCGGATCAGCCCAGCACTCATGTTGCTGCAAGCTAGACGGAACTCATGCTGTTAAAGGAATAACAGAGTTAAATTTATTAAAACATTAGAATTACAGGATAGATTTATTCAGCCCAAAGGTGTTTATTATGGTCCAAGTTTGATATGTGTGCATGTCAGCTTATCTTTTTCACATCAGACTTATGGACAGCGCTTTGTGTACAGGGGTGTACTTATGTTGGAACATAAAACACCCCTTCACAAACAGTAGCAGCAATGTTGGGGCAGACAATTCTCCAGAATGTCATTGTATGCTTTAGCATTAACATTTGTCTTGGAATTAAAGGCCCTGGAAGGAGTAGTCCTCATACATTTGGCCATGTAGTGTTAGACAGATATTGAAGAACTGGAGAATCATTTTAGTGAGAAAAGCAATAGTACCTGCAGGCCAGGTTTGCGTGGGTCTATGAAACGTAGGACGGAATCGGCACTGGCAAACACTACACTGCAGTGAGGAGCCGGCATACTGGTGACAGCTGTGATTGGGTTCTTTCCATCCAGAGACTCATTGCAACGTATATTCTTACCTAGTGACAAGAGTGGAAATTAAACAAGAGATCTTGTTAAAGCTGTCGGTCGGACAGACACTGTCAAAACAATCTGTACAAAAACAACACTCTGTGGAGATTATATAATGTGAAGTTTTAGTATCGATGATTCAAGTAAAATGTCAAACTTCACTTTTCAAGAAATCCACAAAGTTCATATCCTTTTCGGAAGCTCGCTAATATGGTATGGGTGGAACATTTTCACACTTCAGCGCTCTAAGCGGGGAACCAATCACGACAGACTGGTCAGCTTAACCAATCAGAGCGTTTCGGAAGGAGGGACTTTATATAGACCGAAAAAAATCCAGTCATTTTGTTAGAAAACGGACAGCGTTGAACTTGAAATCGTTTTTTTAGTAGAATCATGAACATCCATTGTTAAACACCCAAAAAACATGATCAAAGCCTCAAAAACAGGGAAAGAACAAGCCTTGAAAAGAAAAGAATAGGTTAAATTCTAAACTAAAATGTATTGTTGTTTATTTTCTCACCTGTGAACTGATCCCAGAGATGCACAGTGCCATCACAGCTCACCACTTCCTGTAAAGCTTCCAGCTGTCCAACATAAAACACAGACTTGCGATGCTCTGTGTACGTCAGCCGGGGTTCAACCTCACGTGTGCCATCCCCATAGTTATAAAGTGGCCAAAGCTTCACCGTTTTGTCTTTACTCCCTGACAGGAAGCAGTCTTCCCCAGCTAGTGGTGCGAGACACTTGGCTGTACCCGAGTGGCCCAGGAAACTCTGAAGACGTATTTGGTGGAAGTGGAAATGTGAGTCCTGCTGGTTGAGGCCAATTTCGTACTGCCAATATGCCAGCCAGTTACCCTGAAGAGAGCGGCTACTGCGCGGGAGATCTTGTTTAAGCGCACTGTCTTCTGGGGTGGGGCCCAGTACCCAGGAGGAGGAAAGGGAGAAAGAAGGTCCAGTTGAGGAAAGTGTAGTGGTGGCCAGACTCGGCTGAGGACCATGGCCAACGAAGGGCCGTCCCCATGTTTCTAAAGACGACAAGTTTGGACTTCCACAGGCTTCAGTGTCCCGAGGTACCTGTATGCGGTTTCCCACCAGATGGCTTCCAAAGGTACCTGACTCTGGCAGAATGTCTCCACCTACTGGTGTGGATGTGGAGGAGGGAGCAGGGAATGGGCTGCGACCCATCTGGTGGCCCAAGCTAGGAGAGAAGGCCACAGAGGATGTTTTCTGTCCCCCAGCAGGGTTAGCTTCTGGGCTACCTGGACTTGCTCTTTCATGAAATGATTGTGCAAGGCTCCAAACCAACTCGTGATTGGGAACCAGTTTGCGAATTGCAGCATCACCTAAAAATACAAGTTTCCAAAAGTTTACGGAATTAAATCAAATGTATCAATTTTTCAATCGTTTTTTTCAGGTTTCCCAGCACAAAAGTGTCCTACCAATTAGACAGTAGAAAGGAATGTATGATGCATAAGCCATTTCAGGATTGAACACAGCCTGGAGTTCTTCTAAGACTTCGAGCTCACAGGAAACTTCTGTTCCATCTGAAATGCACACATTCAGGTATGTGCAGTCACCAACCTCCCTACATGGAGCAATTCCCATCTGCACAGCAAAAGAAATAAGTCAGACTGTAAGCTCTGAGGCTTATTTTACAGTAAAATATATTATTTATATCAATTATGGAAGCCACTTTTTATAACTCATAAAGTGTAAACATAACTTAAACATTAATTGGTAAAAACACCTTTTTGAACATAAAACAATAATATTTTGCAGCACTAAGGGAGTGAGAGGGTAAACACTAATTTATATTAATGCATACAGTATACATCATACATTATAAATTGTATTTACACTACAATATTGTGCGTTGTCTTTGGTTACCTGACTTCGCAGACTTTGCAGCAGGGAGAAAACTTGAAAGAACCTGCAGAGGGTCTCTGCCATGTGCTGCTGTACCATCTCTCGGCCGATACGCAGACAGATCAGTGCCATGAGACTCAGAGTCTTCAGACAGAGAGCAGAACGAGTCTGCACTCCACTTGGAAATCTATACACAGAAACGAATCAAATAACAAAAGCTAATTTTAGCTAAAACAAATCAATTAAATGCCTAGGACCTATGCACCCTACTGCAAGTATGGATAAAAGCATCTACTAAAGCCATAAATGTAGCACAGGGTATCTCTGGTGTGGGTTTTCAAGTTTTTAAGTTTGTGTTTTAATGTAAGGATTTACCCCATCTTTGTTGAAGTTAACAAATCCAGCAGAGGCAGCAGAACATCCTGGTTAATCTTCATTAGCATGTCCATTAGAGTGGTGTCTGACAGGAACACTATAATCTTCTGAGTAAGCACTATAGCGCCCAAAAGCCCTGCCTCCTTCCTGGTGTTCAAACGACAGGATGATGGTGGAGAGACCTGCAACATTGAAGCAAAAAAATTAAATACAATAAATAAACAAGTTGGGTCAATCACAAATAATACTGAGGGTTTCACTCAATTTACAAACACATTTATCTCACTTCAAAGTGTTTCTGAACAAAATGTATAAACTTTTTACACATAGCAAACCTCTACACGCTTTTGATCCTAATTGAAGGTAAGGCTACACCTTATATGATCATTCTTAATGCAAGTAACACTTTGTCTCCAACTGGTATTTTGTGTGGCTGACAAGAAAGAGATAAAAAAAATTACCAGGTAACCAATATAAGGCAGATATTGGTAGGTCAAAACAGGTTCTCCATAGAGATGTGCTATGTAGATAAGACACTCAAGAACAGGTCGTGCAGTCTGGTCCCCGACAACTGGCTTCTTTTCGTACACACTTCCAACACTCTCAAGGCTATTTTCTTCATTCACTGAGAGCACAAACTGGTGTTTGTCAGGCCCTTAAAACAAACAACAAATGTTAAAAACCAAAAGCATCCATGTATTTCACTTACTGAATAAGTATGCAGGAAATAACATTTACCTATATAACATGTGGTAAGGAGTCGCAGCAGGTTCCTAGCTATGTATCGAGATGTCAATGTTGGCCCCAGTTTTGCCGACAGCCACCTGACAGTTTTGCAAACAGTGTCTGGAAAACATATTATTCTTTAGATATGGTTTTAGCAATATGAGAAATGCAACACATATTTGACTCACCTAATAATATCTTTTGTTCTTTCTCATCAGCATCTTCTAAAGCATCATGATCGTTCTCCTCCTCCACCATGTTCTTCTCAGCATCTCCGTGCACCCTTCCATTCATGACATCCCCCTCAAGAGTGGCCACGGTTGCCTCAGACTCCTCTGTGCAGACTGAAAGAGTCATTTCTAAACTGGGAACCCTCTGCACTGTAACCTCTCTGTCTTCCACCGTCTCCTCCTCATCCTCCAGCTCTCCACCATCCTCCACATCACTAGCTTGCTTTAAATCTTGACTGCTGTCAGCCGACTTTAAACTTGTACGGTCTCCAGTGGACACCTCACTGGCACTGCTCTTGTCGCTCAGTTTCCCCACGCTGAGAGATTCTTGGTCTTGGTCTTTGTTTGCTGTGCTTTGGGTCTGCTGTTTCACTGTGGCACCAGAGGCGCTATTATTCACGTAAAAGCCATTCTGAAAGTCCTCACCATCGTTCAGAAAAACCTGGTCATTGAGACTGATGCCTGAGGAGTAATCCACAAGTCCTTGGTCTCCAACAACTCCAGAACTTCCACCACCACCTGCTCCTCCAACTTTACTAGATGATGTAGCCGAAGCTGAACTGCCATCCCCACACTCAAAGTCCTCCTCTTCCTCATCTAAGGCACCGGCAGCTCCCCTAAAAACCTTATGGCCCTCCCATTCGGACCCTGAACCTGTGCTGCAGCTTTCAAAGCCTGTGATTACCTGCAGAACATGTGGAAGAAGGCTGGAAAGAAATGCCTGTAGACCCAATCTTACAATAAGCTGTAGCACGAAGCAATCTGTGTAGAGGTAAAAGCGACCTCGAAGGCATCTGGGATTCTCGTATACCTCTACTAGAGGCTTAAGTAAATACTTTGCTGCATTGCGAGGCCCAAGAACCCTGGATACTGGCTCAAATAGGTACCAGGTGGCATATACTGCAGTGGACTCCTCTAACATCAAAGAGAGGACAAAGGGTAAAAGGATTTCAAGCCCCTCTGCTGTGATGTCACCCTTTAGAAGTGTCTCAAGCTGTTGCCATAGGTTGAACACGATGTCACGACCCTGAACACTGTTAATGGATTCCATTTTTGAATGATAGGAGAATATGAATCTGTGCAGTGTTGGGAAATATGCTGGGAAGGGAAAGGGGGACAGAATAGGACTTAGAAGTTGCCAAGGGTTTGGTGGAGGAAGGCCTTCATAAATAGGGTCATATCTGAAAAGAAACGGTAATCCTTGTTGATGTAAGGTGGATGTCTTGGAAGGATGCTTGTGAACTTGCAAAAGAGTCTCTAGTGCATGATGGAGTGGTAGTGGAACATCACGAAAATTTGTAGAGCACAGCTTTGAACAAGCTTGAAAACGATCACTTAAGCTTGTGCCTGGCCTCAATCCCCGAAGTTTTGACGAATAAAAAATCTCAGAAATGAGGACACCCAGGGCTTGCATATCTCTCTGGAAAAGGTCTGTGAATGACAAAGAAATATGTTTGTTAATTGTGTGTTCATCTGCTCTATGTTGGACTTGAGAATGTAATCCTTTAACCAGAAAGTTGTTGAGCTTTTCTAACTCTTCCAAAGGCTGCAAAGGTTTGAACCCATCTGGCAGGCTTATCTTAAAATCTTCCAAATTTGAAGCCTCTGTTTTTTTGCTTACAGAGACTGGTCTCTGTAGCATGGACGATCGAATCCCTGATCCTAAGGTATTTGAGACACTTGCTGGTGTTTCACCAGGGAAAGAGCCATGAGGGGGGGAAACTGCCAAAGCCACATTGTCCACAACAGTTTTTACACCAGGAACAGCAATTGGAACAGAGGCTGATGATATCGACCCACTCAGGTCTAAGGCTTCCATCGCTTGCTCAAGGTCTTCATCTCGGCCAACCACTGACCAGCCACTCGACTCACATCCGGTTGCTTCAGGGACCAATCCATCCACACCATCCACCATGGTGTCAAGATGTGGAATCTGCCACATTGTGACATTAACAGGACCAAAGTGCGGAGGCTCTGGAGGTGAATACTGGTAATGTGCAAGACGAGGAGGGTGAGGATGGTCGAACAGTTGCACCACGCCATAGCTGGTGAGATGTGTGTGGTTATCTACCAAGTGCAAGCAAACATTTTTAGATTTTACAGCTTCTTTACCTAATAGCTTGTAGCCAAAAGTTAAGTCGATCCAATGGTGCAAATGCTGAGACACTTCTCGACTTTCTAGCAACTGTTTATGCACAGCAATAAACTCCTCATATGAGTTACACCATGGAGGTACATCAAGGTCTGGCATGTCTGGGTGGATGGAGCGAAATATTGAAGGATCTGTGTAGAATTCTGGGATGCATTCATCAGGCGTCCAACTCTGAATACGTTCCATACTAGCTGGATATTCATTGGGCTCCCACTGGGAACGAACATGACTGCACAGTACAGATTTGGGTGTTCGTCTGGCTTTGTAGACATAATAGGTGATATCTGAAAGGACATCTGAGATATGATGGGGAACATGGAGATGATCTGACTGTCCTGAGCCACCAGGTCCTACAGGCCCACCAAGATCTGAAACAAAATGGCTTCCCCCACTGCCATGAGCTGCCGCTAGAGCCTCTTTGGTCATTTCATAAGTGAAGTCTAGCTGTTTATCACCCTTATTCAGACGGAATTTTGACTTCTTCAGGTCACGAAACCTTCCACATGGCACAGTGAAATCAACAACCCATGGTAATACCGGGTGATAGTTTGGGTCTCCCTGACGTCTTCCAGCCAATCGGTTTAATTCCATCAGATAGTGGAAGTTGCTGACTCTGCCATGGGTCCAGTCTAGCACCAAAGATCTGAGCTCATCGAGACACTTCTTACAAAGACCTCCATCCACACCACTGTTATGACTATGATTGTCATTTGCTAAAACACTTGTTGGGTCTTGACATCCTAACGCAGATGGCACAGCATACCTGTACTCTCCAAACTTTTCATAATGTGCCAAAGAGATCTTAAGGCTACAGCAAAGTTGCTCATCGACTGCAATGTCTAGTAAGGAGAGCTCCCCACACAACAGTCCAGAGGCATGACATTCACGCATTGCTATAAGCAGCTGGTACAAAATGAACAATACCTTGGCATTGCTGTTCGCCAGCTTAGCTGGACTGTAGGTGACAATGTCATGAACTGTGTACTGTGTGTATGGAAGAACCACATACAGAACCTCCTCTGACTCAAGCAAACATTCTGCAGGGAGCACATTGGGACACAAACTTTCAGTGTTTTGTTTGGAAGCTGAGCAGCCAGATGGAAATGGGGACTCTTTCTCCTTCTCTTTGGCTGGAGATAAAGATGGTGATATTCTCTCGGTAGAGATAAAGCAGGAGCCAAATAGTTTCTGCAAGGCTTGGCGAACAGCATCTATAGCCGATACCTGTGTCTGCTCCATGGAATCTACATATGGTTGCACATGATTTATGTAAGCTTCGCGCCACAGATTTCTATGAGAAGAAACATAAACGGAAGCATTTCAACAATAAATAATGTTTTTTCTTAATATACATGTTCATATGTGCACATACCTTTAAACATTAATAAAAATATAGAACAAACATATAGTAGTTTAAATTATTGCATACATTTTTTAATATTATCAAAATCTATTTTTTTTTTACTTTTTAAATAATGCTTAAAAAACAGTAACATTTAATATTTAAAAATAATAATCATACGAATTGTAATATTTTATGATTACATTACAAATTAAAAATGCTTAAAATTTATTTCTCATTTAAAAAAATAAAAGAACAGTGTTTTACCTGAAATTAGACTGAGATACTCCTTGCATCCGAGTAATAAAAGAGTCCTGGGAGAGCCCCTCTCCATGGCAGCCAGGCTCCCTGGCTAATCGGTATCCCAGTTTATGTTTCCTCAGACCTTGTATACAAACACGTGTCCATCCAGATGGCAATTTCATCTGAGAGCGCTGGAGAAGCGTGCAGATTTCCTCTTCGATGAAGCACTCGTACTTGGCACAGCGAGTAACTCTTTTGTTTCTCAGGGCCATCACCCAGCGAGTTGGGACTAGTACCACCTGTTCATTGGGTCTTTGACTTGGTCGAGTCTGTCGCGGATCAATACCCAGATCCCTCTCCAATGCTGGTGCTAACCACTCCATCATCTCTTTCAGTTTACCACACTGTGGTTCGTGTAAACCTCTATGAGAAGCCAAAACACAACAGTTTTAACACTTTTTTTCCAAAATTGAAAAGCAGAAGCAAGAAACTTCTTTTTCTGTTGATTGGATACCAAATAAGTTGATTACATAAAACAAACAGTCCAATAATTATATACAATTTATTTGAGAAATATCAATAAAATTAGAATCAACTACTAAATAGCAAATATATTGGTTATCATTTAATGTTATCCTTATAACACAGTAAATGTGAGTGTTGGTTTATCATGGATACTGATGTCACAAAACATCATGACTCCCAAGAATAAATGTATGTTATAACAAGATGTTTAACTGGTGCATAAATGTGCAATAAAATGAGGCACCGCAGAGCAACACGATGATATTTCTGCAACATTTTAAGTTCCCCTCTTACTGGATTGAATATACTGTAACAAGGAACCAGTCACTTCGCGACAGTTAAGTTACATATTCACAAGAGTAATCCTCCATACATTGGATAACTGGGCAAACTGGTTGGTAAATGTATATACATAACCACTAACCGTTA